>NW_010135622.1:20498-21274 GCF_000699245.1 Pterocles gutturalis
GGAATATGCTGGTTCCCACCAGTGAGGTCTCTGGCTCTCGTGGCTTACAGACTGGATAACATTCACTAAAAGTGTTCTTTCTGTGAGGTTAGATCTTTTTCCAAATTCAGAAGAGAGCGCTAGTACGTGAAGAAAACAAATAATCTGGACTCCACAAGCTGAAAGAAGGATACACCCTTGGAAGAGCCAGCAGAAGGAGAGAATAAAAAGAACTTCTATGAAAATTTTCAATATTATTAGTTAATCGATTAGACTGTGGTCTGAATTACACCAAAATGATTTGTGTTATGCTATTCTGGTAGTTTTGCATAAGATGGAAACAATAAAAGGCATGAAAAAGGCACACTTCAGAGAAAGAATTCCAGCCTTTACTTGAGCTGTTTTTTAAGTTGCTGATACTATCAAATACCTCTTTTAGTCTGTCTGCTGTCTACACCCTTCTGTTCTTAAATTTTAAGAGGCCTTTCTCTATAATCTGCATGGATTTTCCTAAAAAATATTACAAGCTTTCTCTGCAAACCTGTCATCTTTTGCTAGCCCTCTTCCTAAATCCTTCAACACTTCTTTCCTGGAGGAGGTAACACCAGCTTGACTTTGAAGTCCCTGTGGAGTACAAGTAGTTGGACTTCAAAGAGTAAATGCTGTACCTGAACACACAGGTTCTGCTGTAGAAATTAAATTAGAAAGTTAGTATTTTAGCTTCTTGCCTTTAAAGGATAAATATCTTGATCATACTTGAAGTTCAGTCATTGCAATGGTCTTTTCAGCTCTCTTTC
>NW_010135622.1:21289-49077 GCF_000699245.1 Pterocles gutturalis
CCAGTTGTGTGATATTTTGCATCTGACCAATTCCACGAAGTAGAGGGCTTGTTCACATGCACCAGGACAAGCACATCTCCAGCTGCTCTGCTGGCCAGATCAGGAACACCCAACCTTTGCAGCATTAAAATTTCTGTCCTCAGGTCAAAGCTTCAAAAATAGATGCCAGCTGGAACTAACAAAGGTTGCATGAATAATTTTTAAATGAGTGACTTATACAAAAAAAATACAGAATCTTTGCATGCAATGCCTATGGATAGCTACTGCTTTATAGTATAATTGCAGTTGTGATTTTTCTAAGAGATATATTATTCTCACAAGAACAGCAAATAGAATTGCATGATTTCTTCTTCTGAAGGGTTTTGTTTGCTCATTGAAACCTCATGTGGAACATGAGCACAGAGTTTTACTCCCAACAAAAAATAAAAATGTGAAACAAACAGAAGGCTTGGCTGATTTGTAGAGGTTTGGAGGGCTGGATACTTGCTGTGTGCGAATGCTCAGGATGTGCTACTGGGTTCCAATGGCTCTGTAAAGCCATGCAGTGGTGTTTCTATTCTTCAGCTGGCTGGATGCAGAAAGAAGTCACAACCAGGCACATGTGTGCTTTTATAGTCTGCTCTGTTCAAACATTTATATCAGTAAAGTTCAAATCAAGTAATTGTGGACACCAAACACACCCAAAAAATAGCTTGAATTGATGGGCCTAGCCAGTTTTGTGGTAAACTGGGGGGACACTCCTGAGACACTGCAACTGTAATGCATTAGCCACTCTGCAATAAGTGGAAAAATTAACAAAACATTCAAGAAATTCTGTAGTAAAATTAATCCTAAATGTGAGTAAATGTTAGGCACACAATCTCTCTAACACTTCCAGGGAAAGAATTTAGAGTGTCATACCGGCAAGATGGTTCTTTCTTCTTTCAGATACTGAAACTCCTGGAAGTTGAAGTCAAACTCATCATCATAAGCAAGCAGCTTCTGCTCTTCGCCATTACGGAAGTGGCGCATCTTTATAGCTCTGCCAGCAAGATGAGCATGAAGAAGTACTGCAAACACATGAATCCCAGCAGGTCTCTCAGCACCTAGAGCCTGGTCAGAGGAAAGCAACATCATTAGTGTGCCCAGATGCAATGTAATGGAATGCAACGTACAAACAGAGTGAAAATATTTTAATAAATGCATTTTGCATTCCCCCAGTTTACAGCAAAACAGTCTGGAGCAAAAACAATTCTGTAAGTGAAATTAAGGTTTTACATACAAAAAAGACCATTTTTTTCTGTGTTTTTTTTTTTTTTTTAAGGCACGTTTTGACTCCTAGTGCCCACAGCTTTTACGAAAATCAACTGGAATGCCAATAATTCTCAGTAGATTAAGACTTTCATGGTTATTATACTAAAATCTGCCTGATACTGCTGAATGGGGATGTTTATTGTGAAAAAGAATTTCTATGCAGTTATAAATGATGTTATCATCAATATTGTGCCAAGAGAAGCACTTTAAATTAGAAGGCTGTAATTATAATATGTTCTACTTCCCCTCTTAAAGTTAACTGATAGTGAAATAATGTAGGTTAGGTCTGAAATTTTTCCAGGTCAAAAACGTTTCAAAATAAACTTCTGCAAATTGACACAAAACTGACATCACTTCCATTCCACCTGAGATCTATGGATCTGAACTTTTGGTATGCTAAACTTTGATTCTTGTTCAGAGCCCAGACTAGAAATAATCTGTTACTACAATACCTTTCAAGTACAGACTTAAGGTCAGGAACCTCATGATAACAGATTACTCTTGTGTTTTTAGGCTGAAATATGCTATAACAATATGCAACATTTAACACCACCAAGAACAAACCTAAATTCAATATCTAATTTGCCCTTCACTCCAAACTACATAAAAAAAAAAAAGCAGACATTGATTAAGCCTTTCTCTGTAAATGACAAAATACATGAGAATCTCCCATGATACCTTAAGCACAGATTTTGAACAATGCTTCCATTATCTGTAGAGATATTTAAATTAACTTAATGAAACTAAGTGTTTAATGAATGTGTAATTTTGTACTTTGTGCCACACAACAAAACCTATTCAGGTTTTTAGTTTCTGTGATTGGTCTAAGAATACCTTTCAGGCTTTCACTTCACTATTAGAAACCTTTTTCACATATACAGATCTCTCAACATTTTTTCTGGGATAGCTATTGCAGGCTACTAATAGCTTTGCCATGGAAAGCAATGTATGCTTATATATGGAACACACATTTAGATCATCACATGCATTGTGTCATCCGGTATTACTCATATCAGTAAAGGAGCCTGAATACTGAACATCCCAAATACCCAGATCAAAAAGACTCAACATTCTGGAGCACAGCATGTAGCAGATGCCTTTGCTCACATGTCTTTAGCTGGTAACTATCAGTCTTCCCAAGAAGTTAAAGAGGTTGTCCAAAACTATTTCTAAGAATGAAAACCAAAGGTTTCAGGAAGGACACATACTTCTTCCAGACATTCCAGCGTGCAGTGACCCTCTGACACAAATTCAGGCATGCCCGGTGGGATATTGTGGAAGAGGCTGACCCAAAGACCAGCTTCAATAACCCCAGCATCGTATTTCCTTAAAACCGGAGTATAAATTAGCCTTAGACCAGAGTTATCTATCAAACCTGTAACAAAAGAAGAGAGTCAGCTGTGGCTGTAAATCAGTATTTAAAAAAAAAAAACTAATTGTTTCACATTTTTCAAGGCTTGTGCTAAGTTTTTCTACATGAAAATCGAGGAATCGACCTCAATAACCTGGAAATTAGTCAAATCCTATGCAGGAAGCAATAGGGGCAGCCCACAGGAGGGCTGTTAGACATGGTATGTTGATATCTGTGGTGTTCAGATGTGAATGAAAAATATGTGCTGCCCATAGCCTGTGTGTCCCTTCCGCAAAGTTATCCAGCATGGACCTCAGAGAAAAGAAGGTAGATCACAGGCAGAGCAAACAATACAAGGAAACAATAAGACCTCAGAAGGTGCCTCATATGGTTTTTAAATGAAATATTTAAAGCAGAGCTTAGAGTTGCTGTGTGGTATTTTTCTTTAAAATTTTCAAGCCATGTGTTGTATTATACTTGTGAATTCATCTATTCCTTCACCTTGAGCCCTAGCATTAATTATATTTTTTATTTAGTTTGGATTGCTTGTCACATGACAGCATATCTCAGATGACCAAGTACATCCTTTTTGCAACGTCTCCAATTATAAGAGTATCAACTAAACATACGAAAATTGGTTTTCTAAAACCCAAACTTGAAGATAATACCAGCACCTTGAGTAAAGTAGACAAGAGAACTACATAGGATTTTAATACTGCACTCATTAAGCACTTCTCTTGATTTCAAAAAGTAGTTTAAGGAACTGATGTAAAAACATTAATGTTTTTGAGAGTCAAACTGATATGAATATATTTAATTAGTTTAAATGTTTATCTATATGTGTTTGTTTGTGTATCTACTCAGAATTTATGGTGCATCTATCATCTAAATGCTTATAATTATTTCTCTGATATTAGCCATTTTTATTAAGATACAAGGAAAAAAAAATGATTAATTTCTGTTGCACAAGCCCTACATTCTGTTAGCTAATTTTTTACCTTCTTTCTTGTCCCTTTTCAAACTTCATCTTTGAAAATTAAAAATGCAAAAACCAACCTACCAAGTATCTCAAAGAAGGTAAGAGGCTTCCTAGTGACCTATATTGGTCTTCTGAAAATCATAACAGAAATAGCAGTGCTTGAAAGCAGATTTTACACCAACATGAAATCAGCAGGCTATTTTAAGACAAGCAAATGAGAGAGGGGCAGAGCAGGGACTAAGTTTCCCAGTCACTAAAATACCTAAGACAGAGTAGTGTGTAATTATTAAGGAACAAAGGCTATGAAATATGCATTGACAATTAAGTGTGGTAATGACTATGAGACATTCGGCAATATACAAATAATGACATTTCAGGTGATACATACTATCTCACAACATCCCAATTTTAATGTACTGGGAATTTATACTGATTCCCTTTCTGAACCTATTTGTACAATCTTATCAACTTGAATTTTTCTTTTATGGTGTTTCACCTTCAAGCTTGTTGCTAACACCAGAAATTTTTACAATATGTAGGAGTTTTTGATAAACAATCTCAAAAGAGGCCACTTTTCCAACTACAAATGAATGTTGTGGGTTTCATAAACAGAAACATTCAAAACCAGCCAAGTTAGGAGCAGTTCAAATATTTTTCAGTCTAACTGGGAGCCAACACTGACTACTAATCTGAGTCACTTAGGAAAATGTTACCCCAGATCACAATGTGAGCCTAACAATGCAGCCTTTGACCACAGGACTCAAACTGGGAAAATACAGATCGTGAAATGGGAAAATGAGGGTGACCCGGTGGCAGGTTGGGTGCCATGTCAGACGGGCTTGTGTGCCCTCACCCGAAGAAGTGAGAGCAGCCAGGCCTACTCCCTCCCACTCCTGGCACAATCTTATACCATGTATTTCATCAGGGAGGACAGAAACATGACCTGGATTAGAGACTCTCTGCTCTACCTATGCTGTCTGGATTTTCCCAGGTCTTTGGTGAGTCCCTGTGCTCACCTGGGACTGTCCAAACAAAGCAAATTTTAAACACATGGAGGTGTAAAGATAGGCCAATACACTGTACTGCGCTGGATTTTACTCAGTTCCTATACAGGAATCACCAGTATATTCTCAGGTACAGTAGCTCAATAAACTTTTGTTTGAGAACAAAAAGGTGTCTTTCCAAAAGTCAGCTTCAAATTTCTCCAGATTTACTGGGGTTCCCTGGTTTCTTCATTCAGCTTCTTCTAAATATAAATTAATATTAGAAAACAGATTATATAACACCATTATAAATGAAAACTTTGTATTTTAAGATAAACTGCTTTTATCCACTGAATGGCCTAGCAATCTGAGTCTATACTTCACCTTCAGAAACTGCCCGTAATTCAGTTGGATGTCTTAAAAAAAAAAAAAGGCCCTGTGTTGCTCTCTCACAGTCTAGGTGTTGTGCTGCTGTCTCTCAATGTGCTTGGATTTCCCAACAAAAAAAGAAAGGAGAGAGAGAGATAGCATGAAGAATGTAGTGATAAAAGGAGAAGTATTCACCTGGTCCACAATTCTTTGTATATCTGAATCTCCCACTGACTTCAATTTAAGCCTTTGAGTGCAGTAAGAAAAACACTGGGGACCAGGAACTATTGAGCAGGGAAAAATAAGCTTCAGCTTTGCATTTGCCCTGTTTGCCATACAATGCAATGAGAAACACTTGTGTCTAGTACATTTTCCAGTCTTGCATGTTTAACGAGTGTGAGGGTACAAACCTTCTGTGTACGATGGATTGTCATAATGCACCTCCATAAGAACGAACTGAGGGTCAGCTGCTGTGCCAATGGATAAGCCAATGTGAGGAGGGTAGGTGAAGCCCTGGAAATCAACACATGCATATAGAGTTAAGGTATTTTTGCCATGGTTAAGAGTTAGTTTCTTTTTATAAATACATCTACTTTTAAAATTTTTTTTTCAATGATACAATTATATTAATGATAAAACTTAGAAAGGTAACTTCTCTTAAAATTTTCTGAATATGGCATTGTTGTGTAATATATTTATTATATACACAATGCACTAAATAACTATGTCAATATAAAATAGTAGATCCTATGCTTGGTAGAGGATAAATCCCTGAGCAAACTGGTCTAACCTCACAACTGACCCTGCTTTGAGCAGAAGGCTGGACCAGAGACTTCCTGAGGTCCCTTCCAACCTGCATCATCCTGTGATCTTACAGTTATTTATTCTATATTTATTGCTTGAGCAGAAAAGGAAAATTCCATTTTAAATGTATAAACATTGTATCATCAAGCAGTTAGTCTGACAATAAAACCCTTATGAAAAAGTGAATCTACATTTTAAATGTTCCTAGTTTCTAAAACCAGCAATTTCCAGGGAATACTGAGGTTGTACACAATTAGATTATTTTTCCTGCACAAATCACTGTATTCTAAGCAAAATGATTTGAACAATAAAAATCGTTTTCATGGCTACATTTACATTAGCAAGCCATGTAGTACAAAAGAAATCGCTCTGTACAGTGCAACAGCTTGTGCTGGACCCACTGTCCCCAGATAACGCTCCTCTGGACAAGTTCTGGTCAGACCCCATGCACTGAACTCCATTTGTTGTTGCGAGGTTATGCGATTTGAGATTCTAACTTTCTTAAATATACAATTTGAGATCCGGACTTTCTGATTCTTGATGGACACTAATTAATTAATTGTAGTATATAGTAATAGATTTTATCACCTCCATTCTACATAAGGGTAAACTGAAGTAGGTGAAGTGAGTACTCCAGTAAACCTGAATGTAACCCAGATCTGCCAGATTCCTCTCTGTAGATCTTTTAACAACGGGATCATCCTTGCAAAAGCCTCCATAGTCCTTGTCAAATAATAACTTATTTATATGAGTTTTTTCTTTCACTTAGATTAAGACAGTTGAAAGTACAAATACTAGGTCAGAGCATAGCTGATGGCGAAAATGCACAAAGCATACATCAGGGATAACGCTTATAGTGGATTAAATTTCTTTTGATGGGTCCATGCAGCAGCTCTGGCTTCCTCACACTGCAGCACTCAAAGACAGTTTTGGACTGCAGGCTGGCAAAGGAAGGCTCCAGAAACTATCATGACCCTAGTTTCTCTCTCTGCCCACACCATCGTTTGTGTGGGCACACAGTGAATCAAGGGGTTAAGGAAGGGGTGCGGTTCTTTTGGCCATAATCTGCCTTATGTCAGCTGAAAGCATTAACAGCAGCCTAAATCAACATATGAGATAAACTGAAAATAGCCTGGGATCAACATGGCACATGACTGTGTTTTCTATAGATATGCCCCATTGCCATGAGCAAAGTGGTCCTTGTGCTGGCTCTGCACTGACACAGGAACACTTCTACACTGAAATGATGTCTCTTTGGGCTGGGTGGGAAGCCCCAGAATGATATGCCTGAATGGGGCAACACTGTAACCTGATCCCGGAGAGGCATAAAATGAATTAAATTGATGTCTAACTTCATTCAGAAAGTCTTGCTTCCATGTGTTGTATGCAGGCACCTACAGAGACTTGCTTTTCTTTCTGTCATTCTCCACAGGTAGCAGATGTTGGTCATTGTTGGAGGTAGTGTATTTCTGTATCAGATGGGCCAAGCTGATACAGCAACAGACCTTCCATGCTCCTAAGCCATTTTTCTTCCCCCAAGGCATCAACTCTCTCTATACTATTTTAATTGCTTTTAGCTTGTCGCTCAGGATGTTCATTGCATTTCATACTTAAGAGGCCAATAAGTAGTTGAGGACTTACTGGTGAGGTATTTAGGGTTTGTGATTGTGTACCTTTAAACTAATATACTAGGAAGAAGCTTTATTATGATAGACACCCTCCTAAAGCCCTGTTGATGAACCATACTAGACAGTCATTCATCCTACCTCTCCTCCAATGGCCCAAGCAAAAATTACTGTCTCACATGTGAGAAAAGAGTCTGGCATGTTGGGGTGGTAACACTCATGCCCGTAGTCCAGCACACTGTCATTCAAATTGCTGCTGCACTGGTAGAGTAGGATATGATGCACTAGATTTTCATGGCCTTTCTGGATCAACGGTTCAACCTGTCAATGTTAAAATGAAAAAGAAAAAGAAAGAAAACACATCTCAAATGTGACTATTTCAATGCAGGTATGCAGACAGAGCTAAAAATTATATGGTGCACTTAATTTGAAAGAGGGGACTTGACGTTAGAGTGCAGATAGGCTAAGATGTTAGTTCAACACTCTGCATTCTCAGGCATTAAAAACATAATTGTTGAAGCACATCAAAGAGGGACAGGAAAAAAAGATGCTGTGTCTTGACGAAACCTCTGTTACCATCTATCTTGTTCTCCCTTCTTCCACTCCAGTCTTGTGCTGTCACTTGTCTTTCTCCCTGTCCAATCTTGTTTAGCCACATTCTGGCATGAAGGGGGCATAAACCAGCTGAAAGTCTGTTCAGCTAAACCAGCTTGGTATCTGAACTACTCAGAACTTTTCATCCCTGTTTCTGCCTCTTTTGTACTCCTTCAAAATAGAGCTGCCCATAGATTCTGTACATCTAGTTGGAGCCTGGAGGTGTACCCCACGTTCCTCAGCAGCTCAAGATGGACTTTCAAATTTTTTTGACATCTACAAGAAATTAGAATTATTTTACAATCTGCTCAGTTGTAAAGACTTTATTAAAATTAAGTCATTCCTCAGAGGTCGGGTGCTCCAGCCTGTTTATGGTAGTGATGAGCTGGAGGGCTCTCAGGAGTGCCTGGGTGCCCCCAGTATAATTTGACCACCGAACTTCAGGGTAGGCTGAAATAATTTAATTCCCATATAACAGTGTTCACTCTCTATTTGGATGGATGATGATAAATCATCTCTGTCAGACATGACATCCCTGGGGCAAACATGAATACTTCTGAAAAAAATTATTTTGCTTTTCAGAAAGATCGTATTCCACAAAATATCAGCATGCATACAGTATTAAAATGAAAGTTTTTCCCTTGCTTTTGCTTTCAAAGGTTGCATTCCATTCTATCATATTTACCTCCAAGTTGAATAAAATAAACATTTATGTTTTCACAATAAAAGTAAAGCTTTGTCAACACAGCTAAGATGTAAGGTGCCATTCAGAGTTGCCTTTTAATATCAGGAAAGAGAAGTATTTTAAACAGGCAGAAAACATATATACATCATAACTTTGCATCCATTTGTTTTGCAAACATGTGAACCCCAGCTGCCAGAGGACCAGAACAGGGTAAGCAAGAACAGTTTATTAGTTTATTAAAGTATTGTCAGCACAATATTGTTACCAGAAACTTATCTCTCTGCACTTTGTTCAAACCACTAAACCAGTTACAAAATAGGAAGGGCAGGAAGAAGCAACCAGAGCCTGTGCATATCAAGACCACCCTCATTGATATGAATCTGCAAAATACCATTGAAGTTGGGCTCTTGGGGAGTCCGGCTGCTGCTGAGTACCTGCGTGTGTGTCCAAGAAGTGCACAACCCAAAACCACCCACCTCACTACGCTTAGAAGTCAATGGAAGGATGCCAGTTTACACAGACACACAGAAGTTTTGTCCTGATGTAAAGACTGAAATACTTCACAAGAGATCTTCTGTATTGTTCTCAGTAATCCCTATTTCAGTTAGTATCATCATCATCATCATCATGAATCACTGTACTATGGAAGTAAAAGGTATTTTAGAAGGATATGAGAGTCAGTTTTCTCATCAGATAAGAATTTATTCCCAAAATTTGTCAGACTGGCTGACAAAGATTCAAAAATACATTTCAGCTTAATATTGTTTCTTCCTTCTGCTCCACCATATACCTGCGTATTTATCCAAATACTACAGATCAAAACACAGTCATATCACAGCAGCTTATACATTAAATAGCAGTATATATCTCAAGAATTCAGAAGCTCCATATAATGTACAGGTTAGTCAGGAAAAATGTTATAGGAATATTATCCCTGTATCTACCAAGAAAAAAGAGTAATTTTGTCCCAACATGTGAGAGTTCTGTCTGCTGCTACAAGATCCCAGTACCTGCTGTGCTTAGAATCACTACTTCGAAACCAACTTCCCCTCAGAACAATGGGACATCACCAAAATTAGAAACTCACATCCTGTCATCAGTTTTTATTGTCAGTTACCTAAACAATAACAGCACTTCAAAAAATAGTTTTGTTCAGCTTTCTTTAATGAAGGAAAGAAGAAAAACCTAGGACAAACCCTTAAGTATCTTTCTGATGCATCTTGTAGGACAACTTATATTCTCCAGATGCACAAATAAATATTGAAAAGCAGCAGCAAAGTTACACTTTTTACACATTTTTATTACAACTTGGTTAAAGAGGTGCCACCGTTCTCTCTCCCTTTTTAAACAAACAGATAAAAAAGATAAACTATTAGAAGTGGTCAAAAATCTATTAACAAAAATCTTAGGAAAATGTCATTAATCACAAATTGTTCATTTCCCAGAAATGTATGGAAATATTTTAATGGCCAGCTCCCTAAGGCTCACAGCATCATTTCTGATTGAAACTAGAGAAGGAAGAAGAGCAGACCCACTAGAAATGTTGGGTTGCCTTTCTCTGATCTGATGAATAGCTAACTGTAATTTACTTACTAGAATAATGTCTTCAGAAAAGAAAATTCAAAAATACAATCTCATTCTCTGCTGTAGTGATTAACTGAACTAGGGATTTAAACATGTCATTCTACATCACAGGTGAGTGCTGCCCTAGTTACTGAGCCATTTGTTATTTTAGCTTACAGAGTAAGTTGGTTATTTAGGCTGCCTCCTTCCTTCTCTCTCACTTTCCACAAAGCTCAAAGATGAAAAGAAATTCCAAAGCCTTCTTTTTTTTTTTTTAAATAAACAAAATTCTTGTTTTCTGGCCAGCCTTACAAACAGTGATGAACAATGATCTGGTTCCTCAAATATGGGGCCAAATTCAGCAAATCACTAATGCATTTAAATGTGCACACAAGTAGTCCCAGGTGTAAAATTAGTTTCTAGAGCAGGTATCTGCAATTAAATATCTAGATCAGGGTGGCCTGGTTTCCAAAGTACTTGCAGTCCCAATGAATGATAACACAATTTGCAGAGTTCATCTCCTACCCTATTGCAACAGCTCTTTATCAGTCTCGATCCATAGCTATAGGCGTTAATTTTTAAATTTTGACTGTTTAATGTACACATTCAAAGTGTTCAGTTATTTGAATTCTTTAAGTATAAAGTTTTGGGTTCTTTTGGTCTTTAATCCCAAAATCCCACATCTGACAGCTAAGCTAAACTAAGGTCTGCTTTTATAGGTGTCCAGTAACAATAATAGAGGACCAACCCTGAGAAGTCGACAAGACTGTCTTGTTAATTTGTCTTGGGAAACAGTGCAACTTCTAGAGTACTTATGAAAAGATAATAATTTACTGTGGTAAATTAGGGCAAAGGAAGGAAATACTGAAAAAAGTGATAAAAACAGGCATAGTATATAACAGACAATAAGCTGCATATTTAAGTGAACAATTCATTTTTATTTGAATTCTTATTTATAAATAGCCTTGTTTACTCTGTTCTTGTAGTATATAACACTACAATAACACTTTCAGACAGCAATAACTGAGTAATTTAGATGGGTTGTAGAGAAAATGGGAATCCACCTTTTACTTTCAATAAGGATGAGGAAACCTGGGACTCTGAGATATAGTTCCTTCCCCTTTCCTTGCTAATTCTTACCCATCTGTTGTCAACCAAGGGAGTCAAGAAAGAGGCTGAAAGGAGACTGAAATGGAATATGCACGTAACTACCTCTTTTCCCCATTTTACCTCATTCTTTGAGGCTCATCTGTGGCTCCTTCACTGTCGCTGACATGCAAGGAAGACCCAGCTGTCAGGGTTCATCTCTTTGCCACGTTGTGAATAAGCCTGCAGAGATACTCCACCATGAGGGCACCTCAGTGACTTCTTCCCCTGCAGGCAAAGTGCATTTTCTGCTTGACATTTCCTAAATGCCAGAGGCTCGGAGAGCAAAAGCCCTAAACCGACCCTACATCAAAATGCCGAAAGTGTTTGGGACTGCAAAAACATAAATGCATACAACAAGACACAATCTCTCCTGCTTTTTCATTAAACCTGCAGAAAGAAGCTCCTGTTTTATTATTCATGATGATTTGCTTTCTGCATCTTCTCTACTTTTCTTGAAAGCTTGGGCGAAAGACCTTTCTAACTGAGCATACTGACATATATGAACCTATGTGACTCCCACTAACAGAGGTAAAAAATAATAGATGTACTATAAACCCCCACTACAACAAATCGGTGTTTCCAAAGAAGGAGGTATTTAAAATACAACACACTCAAATGCAAAATGAAGACACTGCCTTCTGCAACCAAAAGTATGGTTTAAGGTTATGGTGTTTGATTATCGTAACCTGTAATCGTCAGGCAGGTTGAGAGATTTTAAAGAGCTCCTTTCATCAAACTGAATCTCTTAGCACTTCTGAAAATACTGACTTTCAAATAATATAACAAACAAATTTTCAATTTATTGTCAACTTAGTTAATACAGATAATACGCATGTTTTCCACCCGTTAGTTTGACAGAAGCCTTATTCTAGTCAACAGACTGACATCACACAAAGAAAATGCTTACATCTGACAGTGCCAGGTTACTCAGCTTCAATTTTTCTTCCTCTTTTCTGTAATTCCTATTAAGCCTCTACCTACTGCACAAACTGAATGCACCACATGTCTTTGTTTCTTAAACAAACAAACAAAAAAGCCAAAATTGTAACATAACAGAGCCTTGCATCTGCTGATAAGCAGAGTCAAAATACTGATGTACAACGACTTAAACAGGATGAAAACACGGACAGCTGAAATGGTCCAATAAGCTAGGTTCCCTACAAGAGAAAAATATCTCCAGAAACCTGGGAGTCATTCTTGCTTAATCCTTTTCTCTCTTTTTATTTGCTTTGCTTTTTTTGATGTTAACTGGTTTGTTCTTCATGATTGCTTGTGCTAATGATGAAAGTTAGCAAACTATATTCATAGTATCCCCATAGTGTCCCTATTAGAAGATATAGCCCACTAAACTTCAGAAAACAGAATGATGAATTTATTTTTAATATACAAAAATGGCAACAGGTTTTTTTATCTTGTTGCAGTGATGCTTCTACACTGAAATTTCAATGAAAAATACGATTTGATTTTTTCTATCTCAAAAGCTAGCTTCAACTTAATCTTACAATTTAAAGACACTGTATAAATGACTCTGAATAAGGCCACAGTCTTACACAACACTTCATGTATGTAGCCAGTGGTGACACAGGGAAAAAAACATTATTCTATTATCTCAAAATTCAGAGCAAAAATTTGACACAAGATTTTGTCCTGACACTGCTGCATCTAAGAGAGTTTCTAGCCTGTGGCTGGTTATTTTGTTTATATGAGCTTGCCACGTCCCTGATTAACTCAGAGCAAAAAGTCATGTTTGTGAAACTGAGTACTGGCTGAGTTTACTTAAGAGAATTTTTGGAGCAGAAGACCAAATTTTAGGCTCTCTGCTTTCCATACTCATCCTGGGGAAGAGCTGTTACCTTCTTACTGATTACTCTGATCTTTGTACTTCTTTCACAAATATGTACCATGTACATATATCAAAATATTTGTCTGATTTAGAAAAGTTCTTGAAAGGTAGAGACAATATCATCTTATTAGGAATCATCAAGATTTTTCTAATTTTTTTTTTCTTTTCAAAAGTGTAGTAGTGGAATGAACAAATATTTATCTAAAACATCTCTTTAAGGGTTTTAGATTTTTCTTCAGAAAAGCAAATACTTAGAATATTTGGCTTAATAAAGTTGTGTCTTTTTCAGCAAAAACTCCATCTATTCCAGAAAAAAAACCTCCATAATAAATGGTTGTACTTTCATCTATATGTTGTGAAAAAAAAACCACTAGTCATTTTCTGCCTAGCGTTGCTTCTTGCATGCAACCCAGAGGTGTGCTAAGGAAAAACTCAAGAGCTGGAAATATGCCTCTGAGCCAGGGTAGATGTTTGAGTCCATTACTCCAGGGTAGACCAGGATTTTAACCCTAACAACCTAACAGCTATCTCATGTCAGGAGAAAACCTACCTAGGTCAGCATCACGTCTGGGACACAAATCTGCTGCAGACTTTTAACCCAGAGTTCAGGCATCCCAGGGTCAGGCAGGGACCACCCTCCCAGAGCCCCCACCCCAACACATCTGTCGGAAAGCATTAAATTAATGTGACAGAATAGTTAGGGCTGAGATGCCTCAAACACTCAAGTGGCTGCAGCCTGGTGTAGATGAGCTGCTATAATCTTTCCTGAGATCAGCCGTATCAGTTGCACACACACAGCTAAGTGTCCATTTCTGTTTTTCTCACTGTACAATCCAGAACCTAAATTCAGTGTTCATTACTAACAAAGCCCTCTAAATCGCTCTCTGTCCCAAGTGCTTTGGAGTTTATACTGTGCATTTTGGTGAGTAAATTGCAGGAGGCAGAGCAAAGCCACCATCTCTGGTTCACTGATAGTCATCTATGGACAAGAAGGAACATTACTGCTTAACGTGAATTGTTCTTCAAACATAAAAATATTCATCCAAATTATCTTCATACACATTGTTCACATCTTCAAGTTGGAAGAATATATAACCTGTGTAGTTACTAATATATCTAACCATTTGTATTTTGATGCAAAAGAGATGGACATGAGAAAAATGACTTGGCAACAGCAACTATACCCACCCCCAACCTCGCAATGTGATTAGGCAAGGTTTCCTTGGAGGAAGGAAATTTTCCCCACCAAAAATAGAGGTTCCATACCACTTTATGCATTTAAAATTTGCATGATTCATCTTTAATATATGTGTAAAGATTTTTTTTTTCCAAAGAGAAATTCAAATACAGGACATAATCCCAAATTTAAATAACAGTGCTGACTTGTTTATTTACATATTTATTTATTTATTTAAGCTATATTGTTGGCATTTGGGTTTAACTAGCTTTGGGTATACTTTAAAATGTGTAACAAAAATTCTAATATCACCGTGGAGAAAAAGTCCTTACCACATAAATAAAAACCTTATTCAGAGCACAGATATTTCCTGTTCTTAGTGTAAAGTAAAAAGGATTAGTTTAGTCAGTGACTGCATTGTTCAGTGAAGGCTCTTATTTAAGTTTTATTAGTATACCACATTAAGAAGTAATTACCATACCTCTGTTTTAAGCTGCAGAATTTTTGTTGGGAAATAATATGTTCTTTCAGGTAAAAGTTACAGTTGCTGTATTGTTAGCTTGGAGTGAAGGCTATGTATCTAAATTCACACAAATCCCTACATACTACTATAATTAAATAAATGATAATGATTACACTGTACATCCAGAATTTCTATAGGTCAGTGTGCAGAACAACTTAAATATTTTAACCAATAAACCCAAACATTTTAGAATGAGAACTAGAGACAGTTTTAGGGCTTCTTGTTTCCTCTGCAATCAAGTCCATTCCCAAGTTCTTATTCCTAATTAATCACCTGGAACTCTGCCACTCATAAAGAGTTTCAGACTTTAAAGGCATGCAGTAATTTAGACCAAATCCAAAAGAAGTATACCTCAAAGAAATATTCATAAAGCATTGTTTCTGCCTGAGGTATGTCTGAAGATTTAAGATAACACATTTAGTAACAGTTAAAAAGCATAACCCTGAGGAGCAATCTGATAAAAAGCTCAGGTCAAGAAAAAACATGTTTCATTCAGCTACGCTTCCTGGCAGTACACTCATTGCACTCCTAAGCAGCAGAAACACCAGCAGTATTGTGCTCGCAGTATTCGGTATGGCCACAGTCTCTCAGCACAGTTGACACACACCAAGCAGAATTAATTGGCAATTAATCAGCAACATCATTACTTTCCTGTGAAAACAATATCATAATAAACTAATTTGTAATCAAATATGTTTCAGATCTAAAGCCAACATGGGTAGCTTATTCAAGAGGAACATATAATTTGAATAGTATAAATAATAAAGTCAGTGAAGGTACACCCTTTTGTTCATGAAATCACCATTCATGCACCACACTGTCTATCTATATCTTTGAGATGGCAAAGGAAGAGGTTTAGACTCTATTGTACAACTGCAAAATGTTCCTTTCAATCATGTAGCTTAACAACATTATACTCCTCCTTCTTGGGAGTGAACACACAGGTTTGTCCAAAGACAGAGCATAGGAGAATTTACAGTGTGCCTATTTCTTGGTTTACACATACTGGGGTATACTGTTAGGAAACATGTTTTATCACAAGGAAATGTTGGCTTCTGTGAAGGACTACCAAAAGGGAACACACACGAGAAAGATCTTAAGCATTTGGATACTGAACTTCTACAGGAGTCACTAACCTGGACACTCTGACACCTCAAGTTTACTGAAGGGAAAGCATGGGATAAAATAAGTGCAAGGCTCATGATTTTGACATGACACAGCCTCCTGAGTCAACAGAACAAATCTCAGGAACTGTTGCTCATAAACCTCTAAAAATTTATATTTACAGGGTTAATATACAAACATGAGACAGTCTACAAAATATGTGCAGTTAAATAATGTCTACATTCATACTATGATTTCCACATTTTCTCACCATGAGTCAGATCCTGGTACCCTTGCGTAGGGCTTCAGCACCCCTCAATGGCACCCATGAAGTCACACAACAAGGGCCATTTTCAGATTACATGATTCATTTGAAGTCACTAGAGAGTAATGTATTAAAATTATACTGTATTAATTCTCTAGAAACCAAAACTGTAATCGGCACTTCATAAAACAGAGATACAGTTCCAGTCCAAGCAACTTGGGAGATAGCAATGGAAAGCTCACTGAAATGAGTGGACAGAGAAAAGAGACTGAGGAACATTAGTTTGCAGTTTATAATAATTTGCTTAGATACTTATGTTTTCCCAGGTTATGGTGTTTTGGGTTTTGGGGTTAGTTTTTCTCATTTATTTATTTTAGTTATTTCCAAGATGTAAATTATTTTCATACCAGGTAAAACTTTACTTCAGTCTTGATGCAAAGATAAACTGCTCACCATCTATCTTTCAGCTGTCATCTGTGTGGATTTTGTTGTCATCTATGCTATGTGTGGACGTGGTGGGGTGATATTGTCTGACTATTGTACATCTATTTTTCCACTGTTATTCATGTTCTTTCTTTCTGTTTTACCCTTGACAGTCAATTAAACTATGCTCTGGACATAGCTGCAGCTACTGTTCATTGCAAGTGAAAGCAGAAATGGAGGGGGTATCATAACACGATTCTCTAATGCTGGGGTTGCAGAGTGAGAGGTGGATATTGAAGAGAAATATTTTTAACAATTAGATAAGAAATGAAATTTCTTCTCCATATACACAACATTGAAACGATTACATGTGGCCTTTTAGAAAATTTGCTTAAGATGCTACTATGTGACTTGGCTGAATTAGAAAGTTGATCTTCAGAAGCAATGTCAAGAAGTCAGTAGGACCAAGGTAGATCTGTTCTGTGATCCATCCAGACACTCACCTCACACTGCACAAGTCCCATCAAGTCAGATTTTACTACCTATCAGCCTGCTGTTCTAGTATTTGTACAAAATATGGTTTGTAATTGCCCATTTAAGACCCAGTTCTACTCAGAAGTATTTTGTTGCCTGCTATGATAAGAAATGTTGATTGATTGGCCGCAGACAATTCCTAGACACAATTTTCTTATCTTCTCAGTGCCCTACCTAATCACAGGCTTACTCTAAAATCATACACAAAGCTAAGGACAAGGAAGAAGAAACAAAGACATGGTAGAAGACAAAATGGGGTCAATCAATCACATTCCTCTCATGAAGATCACCCCACAACAACCTCAGAACTGGGAGGTGAAACTCAGAGAGCTTCACAAAAGTTGTACCCTCCCTTTCTCCATGCTCTCTGTTTGTCACATTTTACATTAAAGCTCCTTTCATCTAGCACTTGTATGTAACTAGAGTTTACATAAATTCTGACTTTCATTTGACCAGAAAGTCACAAAAGATACATATTTTCCAACCACATGCTGGCACAGTTAATACCTTGCCATAATGGATGGATACTGTCTTAAAAAAAAAAAAATCAAAGAAAGTGGAGTAAATTAACTAGATGCTCAAGTTTGCTGATGACAGAAATTAAGTAGATTATTTTTGCATATCAAATATGGAATAACTAGTGCAGCAACAGCTGCATAGTTTAAGTATTCTTATTGTAAATATATATGAGGGAAGACTACTGCAAAATAAGAATGAATTCCACTACAAAATATAAAGTTTGGTGTGACAGTAAAATCTGTGTCATATGTAGTTTTATCTTTGATCACAGAATGAAATAATATATGAAATAATTTTACATGTGAAATAATCTAGCAAAATATGAGAGAAGACAGTATTTCTGTTATTTCCTGAGAGAGCTGCTTGGGAAAATTTTAATTTCCAGCCAGTTCAGTTATATGATTCTTTAACACTGCAAAGCCTAATGGGCTAATTCAGGCTTGCACTGAAGAGACAGCCCTCCAGATCAAAGGGCAGATAGCTTGCAAGCTCTGCAGCGTAAAATGATCGTTTGGTTGCCAATCTAATTTACCGAGGCTGAAATTGCTTTGCAGGGGAACATGCAGGAAAATACAGAACATTTGTTTGTGTCAAGCTGCACGATGCAATTTGCTAGTATTATCACATCCAGCAAAATGTAAAAGTTCAAGCCAGAGAACAAGAAGCAGTTACTGTCTGGTATCACTCAAGTTAAAAATCAGTGCCCTCATTTAAGTACTGAAAGATACAAGCCGCCCTTCTGGCTTTCAATCAATCACTCTCTTAAACTGGAGTTCCTTTGTATTTTCACACTGGGGTCTTTGGTATTTACTAAAGCATTCCACTGTCAAAAAGCAGAGTTACCCTTGGCAACAAGGTTTTTTTGGAGTTTTTGCTTCCTTATCAGAGATTGCTCTGAAACTGAACATGAAGATTAACTAGCAGCTGCTAGTGTGCTCTAATACAGGCCTTTCTCTAACTGAAAAGAGCCTCCCTTTTCTAAGGAGATAAACAATGGAAAATTTTGGTGTTACATCCCAATGTAACTCTTCTCAGCTAACGCTAAATAATTAAGTTTTTCCTGGTGATGTGTTTGGCCTGTTTTCACTAGTCACATCCTAAATTCAGTGCCAAAAATTACATAGGTTGTGATTGAGAAAAATCCATTTTTCCTAGAGGTAAATTTAAAGTAAAAAGTTTTATTTTGCAATTTTTGCTCTTATCACAATCTCTTCTGTCCCCTGACCACTTTGGTGGGACACATATCCCCTAATTCATCCGTCTGAGCACTACATATCTAATCCAAGGTTTTCTCTTCAGCCAATGGAAAGAAAAACTGAACAACAAGGGGATGCTTGAGATCACGTATTTCAGACACCTCCCCTAGGATGATACAAACAGATATTTTTGCCACTGTAAGGTCATTTAAGCAGCTGCCTCAGATCTGTAGATAAGTCAAGTTAGGTGAGAGGAAGCCCACCTTCATGGTTGGAAATTTACTGTCTTTAATATGTTGCCTGAGTTAAATTTAGTATGCATGAAGTGTACTTAAGAGATACCTAATTTTGACCACATAGCCTAATCGCCAGCACAGGGCTTCTTCCTCATTTCATCAACACTAAACCTGCTCACTCCATTCTCCTCAGGCAGGTTCAAATAATGCACACAAAAGGAGTGCTTTACACAGGCATCCAAAAGTTTAAGAGCTTACAAAATGCGGCCTACTGTCCTCCTTTCCAATGACAAATGCCCTCTAAAAATGGGTTTCCTGTTAAAAAACTTCTCTTACACAATCTGATGTATTACGCTCTTGAGCACAGCTCCATCGCAGCCTTTTTGACAGTATTCCTCTGACTATAATTCTAGTTTCCAAAAATCACAGAAAGTTCATCTAAGAAAATTAGTAATTCTTAAAGAAAAGATGTGGATACAGCTCAATGACCCTCTACCCAGTGTATTTGTTATTTTACATAAACTGTTTTTCCTTCTCCAAGTAGTGAAATTCAATGTCCGGTATGTTTTCATATATGGGATTATTACTACTGAAGACCAGTGAACTACTTTTTCCAAGGAAAGCACAGTATATTTCAATAAAATTAAGAAAATAAAGAGAGGAAATTTACCGAGTGTTGAAACTAGCATGGACATGCTAGACACTGAAGATGAAAAGCTTCAGTCAAATCAAATATGGCACATCTGGCACGCAGAATATACATACCGTTCAGTCACGAGTAATTACTGTAAATTTTCAAAAGTTTACACACAGCATTAAACAATGCATCAGGTGTAGTGGCATACCACAGGTATAGAGAATTAATAGAAAATCTAGAGACAGCAGAGGAAATACTGTATCCTAAGGTTTTTAGTTGCAGTGGAAAAAACAGTGGAGCATGTGGGAGACCTATGGTTAATTCACAGCCAAAGAAATTACTCTTTAGCAGATGCAGTTACATTAATTAGCAATACAATTAAATTAAACAATTGGAAGGCATGGAGTTTGGAAACCTAAGTTAAACGCAGTATTTGAAAAAAAAGCTGTACCTGTAGAAGCAGAAGTAGAAAGAGCAGTAAAAACAAGCTTTGGATATACAGCAAAAGCTGTATTTACCAAAATACTGGGAAGTATTTCTCGTGAATATGAAACAAATTTCCACTTTTGTGCCACTGGTAAACATCTGCATGATGCCACCTCACAGTAAGCAAAAAAATAAATTCAGCAAATAGGGAGAAAAAAACAGTCATAAACAAATAGTCTGACAAACTGTCAAAGTAGAGAGAGATGTGTCAGCACACACATATACATGCAAATGGAAAATCATGGAAATTGGGTATCTTGACAGTACAAGAATTAAAGAATCTCAGAAGCTCCAGTGTGCTGTCACTGAACAATTTTTTTTTCAATCTGAAAGAGCAATAAGAAAGAGACATTTAAAAGGGGCGATTTACAAGAGGGAGGGTGCTGCAGAGACTCCGGTTTTCAGCACGTGCTCCCCGGCGAGCACCCCTTGCTCTGCGGCCCCACTTCCAGCCCTGGCATGGCAGCGACTCTGCCTGCACAGGCTCTCCTCACCCAGGAGCTGCCCTCAGCACAGCTTCATCAGGGAGACAGAAACCTTTTCACGCAGAGGTCGGTGCACGGCCATGCTTGTGTGTCTGTTCTATGAGCGGGTCTGTCCCTCCCTCCCTCCCTCTGAGAAGTCCTGCCAGAGCAGAGGTCTTTCTCCAGGTTCAACCAGTGAAACCAGAGACCTTTCTTTAGGGACGCGAGTGAGAGGCAGGTTAAGGACCAGTCAAAATAATGATATTTACAGAGCACTGCAAAAATCCTAGCAAGAAATAACCTTAAACCCATCTCCCAAAAGTCTGGGATAATAAGTGGAATAGTTTTTTTTCTAAGAAAGCTACTTCGGAGAAAGCTCCTGGCTAACTTCCGTATATGAGAAAAGTAAAAGTCCCTGTAGGGTAGTAACCCTGAGGCACATACTACAGCCTGAAGCTCAAAGCAGCAAAACAGGCCAATGCACATGTAGCTGCAGGAGGAATTTGCAAACAGGCAGCAACGTGTGCTATCCCACATGAAGAGCAGACAGGGTCCACTGCTCCAGGACCCTGCAAAGCCATCCTGCAAACCCCTGACTTGAAGAAAGATGGTTGCCTGCTATTCCCTCCAAGCAATCCCTTCCATTGGTTCTGTGTGTTGTTATTCTCAAAAATTATCTATTAAAGTGATAACTGGCTCTGCTAACAAAAAATACTTGGGAGGGAAAACCTGTAGAAGTTTAACAAATTTTCATGGGAGGGAAAACCTGTAGAATTTTAACAAATTTTCAAGCAGCCACCCCTCAGCCAGATAGGCAGCTCAAAGCTGAGGAGTCATGTACTCCATCAGTCACAAAAACAGCTCAGTGCCTGATATTGGTTGTAATCTGGGTAACTCTTATCACTGTTATCCCCAGCTATTGAGAAATCATCTTATTTTAACATTTCTTAGCAGACATAATGATATTATGAGTTATTTCTCCAGGAATTCCCGGAGGCATCAGAGAAAATCTCCTAACAGAAGGCATTGTAGAGACATGTAGGAAGACATAATCTATTCCCTAGGGAAGAAGTTGCAAGAGATATGAAACAAAGGAAGATAAAACAGGGAAGTCCTAACCCTGGCTGAGTGCCCTGTTATCACAGTGAAGCTCAGTTCTCCATGGGTAAGTGCTGCAAAAGGAGAAATTACATATCTATGTCCTTATTCTACCTATGAGATGAATGCAAGACTACAGTCTTATCTCTTGCACAATTTACATGTCATGTACTGCAGCTTGATTAAGAACAGTCAATGAAAATATGCTGTTTCTCATTGCCTGAGGTTCTTGGAAAGTAGCATGAATATTATGTAAAGAGAAAGAAAAGACTTAAGATCTTACATAATTTACCTTTGACTGATTTTGAGACCTCTTATGCTAGTTATTTCTTCATCTTGTGCTAACAGAAGAATCGCCTTCTTCTATTGCCAGATAGCCTTGCAATCGCTACCCAAACAAGTCCTTCAATTCACTTCAAATCAACATCTTGCTCATGCAAGCAATCAGGTGGAGGACCATGCTGGAAGGCAAAGGCCATATACTGGGACATCTGCAAAACAGTTTCTCATCATCCAGTGGGTCATTCAGTTTGGAAGAAGTTTTTTCCATGAGAAAAAAAAGCACAAAAAAGGAAAAGGATGTGATCCTGACGTCCACACTATCCAGCATCAGAAATGTTTTATTCATACAAGTGCCAGTCTGGTCCCATGGACAAATGGCCCTTTTCCACCTGGGGGACTTCTGTTGTGCGCCTGGCGCATGCCCTACTGTTGAGTTTCACCCAAAAGGATTCAGTTCATGAGCTCCGTGGCAGCAACCATGCTGAAGTAAACAAGAACAACTTGAAGATTTGCTTCAAGACGGTGCTTCTCATCCAAACCACTACTGTAGGTGCACCCAAGTGTTATCACTTACCTGGATGTTGCACCACTAGATTGTAATTAGAAATATGTTTGTAAATGCTTTGAATATACCCTGCCTGACAGCATATAGGTACTCTTTTTTTTTAAATAATGCATTGTAGATGGAAGTTAAAAAATCCTTTTTGATTTCGGATCTGCATTCAGAATCTGGCATTCGTTAATGAGAGATTATTAAATGTCTTGTCCTCTACCTTTAATTATAGGCCTAATTTTTTTCTCAGACAGTTTCCTCCATTAAAATATTGTGCGTTCCTGGTGAAACTGGTATTTTAAAAAGTACATTATTACAAAATATTCAGACTAATTTTCAAGACGAAATGAATGACAGAGAACAGCTGAACAGCATGAAAAGATTCTTACTGTAGCTGTGGCACCTACTTGAGACTCCAGATCACCAGCAGATTTACACATACACACAGCTAAGCGCATGCTTCCATGGCGTTAATGGCAGACATTGTCCAACAAAAGCTGAACTGCACTTCAGTTCTCCACAAAACCATACAGGAGGACAGAAACTACCAAAGTCGGCTCACATGTACGCTACTTAAGTAGACTGATTTATACCAGAAATGAATTTGTACCATTATCTAAACTTTTTTTTTTTCCATCTGTAAAAATGAGATGTGCAGGTTTGTATGAAAACGATGCTACAGGAGGAATCCAGAATCAACATCTCTGTAAGTATTAAACTAACACAGACAGTTTGATCAGGCAAAATAATTCATCTGTCCTCCCCTTCATAAAATTCAATCTTTGTTTGCACAGCTAATATCCTCCTGAGTAGCCATAAGCCTCATCCTTTGTGTATCAGTAGGCTTTAGAAAACGTTTAATCCATTTGCAAGAGTGCATAGATACAATTTCACAACAACACTCCATGTGTCATCTATAAAAGTCACACATATGAAAGTATAAGTTATGCCCCTGAAAATTAATGCTAAGGAAATACATAATTCTACATAATTCTCTCTTTCTGTAATAATTTTTCTCTCTCTAAACACTTTTTAACTGGCAAGATGAAACTTGTTTGCTTTCCAGAAGGTTGAAAATCACTGAGGACTCCATTCTGATTTTTAACTTTATAAAAAACCAAATAAATCACTTATCTCAAAATATTATTTTTAGAATTATTATGTTCTTTATACATCAGTGTAAAAATAAAGACTAAAAAACTATTCTGAAAAATTAGTCAATGTATTTCTGAGCTAAAAGTCATCTTTTAGCTTCAGCCAATCACAATCTTTTTAAAAATGAGTAACTGTATGTCCAGTTAGGCAGAATATTTTAAAAAATAAATTCAGAAAATATAAATAATAGTGTATCTACAATTTCCAACAAATTTCACATGCAAAACATGATTGTGATACTACAATTTTGAAACTCCCTCATTTGAAAGCAGAAAGCTGGGAATCCTGACATATATAGTGTATTACAAGCAAATTCTGTTTTTCATACAGATACGTGAAAGCAGCTAACACAAAGTTCAAATGTGATTAAAGATCAAGTACTTGAAGGCAGAAATTTGGACCTTGGAATTCTTCGTTCTGATAAAGTGCAGAAATCCACAGTATTTCAGAATAACTATGGATATTTCTCAGACATACACTGGAGATCACATGCTAAGTTTTATGAGTTAATTTAACATTTCGGTCTTACTGAATGCATTGAAGAAATATGACTGAGAGTAATCTAAAAAATGGAATAGAAGTGTATACTTAAAAGCATTCATGGGTTCAAAGATAAAAATGAGGGCCAGAGCTATCTCGTTGTACTATCTTAAGCAGTTTAGAACAACAATAATAAATTGTTCTTTTAGGAGATCTTCAGTATATTGCTCCTGGGAAGGAATGTGAGAACCATCTTTCCCCCAGCACTCTTAAACTTTCAGTTCCAAACTGAAAGAAAAGTTAGAAAATGTGTTATAAGAAAACATGTTTATGCATGTGGCTTTTGAAATCACCTTGGATCTCCTGAACCTTGTGGATATTTACACATTTTCATTAATTTTTAAATAAACTGCAACATTCTTCTCTTTTTTCATAGTATTTGGCTTTCACACAGCTGAAGATAACGGACTCTGTGCTTACGTAATGTAACATGGCATAACTCCACTGTGGTCATCACAAGAGAGGTGACTGAAATCAAATAAGAACCTGGCCCTTTATTTGAACAAACTTCAGCACTTAATTATTTTTTAATCTAAAATTACTCTCCATTTAAAAGAAATATGTGAAATTCCTATATAAAAGTAGAAACTTGATGGAACATGCTTTTAGAGAATTTTACTTAGTCTTTGACAAAAACATTAATGGACAGAAATAATTTTCAACCTCATTTTCTTAAAAGAGAGAGGACATAGGAGAAGAGAGGGAAAGGGGCTCTGTCACTGTGTATGCTGGTCGTCAGGGCACACCAGAATCAGGTCCTGGGCATACACACACATGCACTTGGCCCATGTTTGTGAAGACAAAAGATCTCCTCTAAACATAAAAACATAAGCTGGACTTCACTCATCCTGAGTCACTCACCTTTGTCACATGATGCTTTTCATGTTGTATAGGAATCTTAAACATCTGGCACCAATACGTTGTATCCTTGTCTGGTACAGGCACCTGTCTTAATAAAAAGGGCAAGAACACCATATTATAAAAGTCACATTACCCTGTTGAGTAAGCCCAAAGCTTTGGCTGCCACCTTATCCCCATCTCCACACAAACCCAAAATCCGGAGTAACTTACGTCTTTGTTTGTTAAATCAAAGTACGGCAAAGAGGCAGATAAAACTTCTTCTTTCTCAGGATTCAGTAAACGTAGACTCTTCGTACCACGATTAGACCCATGGTAATTTTGACCTGCTTCTCCCATGTCTTTGTGGTGGTAGGCCCATATTACCCGTACTGTGCTCTCCTGAAAAAAAAATTTTAAATCCCCCTAATACCAGTAAGGAACAGAAACAATGTCTTCCTTACATAGTTCACATAATTCCTAAGACAGGTATGCTGTAGGTGTTGCTGCGTCTGAACAATGTCAGTGTATACCAGAGGAGTAGTCACCTACTGACACAATTTTGTCCTTAAAATTAATCATGTTTTATACTGATAGGGCTTATTGTAGATGTGCGGAAGTTTAATCTCTCTCTGACGGACGCCTTCATTAATGCTGCAAACATAAATCATATCTGCAAACAGCAGAACAGTCTCATAAACAGGTAACCAGCTCAACACATCAAACAACTTTTTCTAGAGATGCCACTCATTTGGCCAGCAATCAGAAAGTTTCCTCCCAAAACAGTTCCCAGGCTCAGCTCTGTAAAGATGTGAATACCTGCTGTGAACTGCTGTCTTTACATACTAGGGAAGACAGACATTCAATTACAGAACAGATTTACATCTGTGTCTACAGGCACAGTGCAGATCAATTCTCTGTAAACCATTCTCAGATTGCAATAATCACCCTTGGGACGTAATACTCTAAAAAATCTGGGAGTGTCCAGAATGTTAAATTACACTGAGACAACTTGGGGCAGGTGCGAAAACCATAGATCCATTGAAAGCCTGGAAATCTGTCCGTTTATACAGCTGTGGTTTGTTTCCTGCATCTTTCAGCTCCTCATGTCGTTATTATCATGCATACTGGAAAACACAGATGATGGAAACAGTGTTGAACTACTATAGCAATGCTTCTAAAATGAGTAGTAAACAAGCCAAAGCACAGAAGGCCTTGCAAATCTCTCCAACTTATGTGACATTTCCAATATAAAAATCATCAACTCCATATAATTTAAAATTATGCCTAGGAAACATCACAGCAGTCCCTAGGGCAACAGGAGAATTTGCCATGGAAAGTATTTTACCATGGAAAGAGTTTTGTCATAAAACTCCTCAACTTCTTAATTTTTAATAAAGAAATAAAACAAAAAATATACCATCTTTAAGATCAATTACAAATTTGCGTAAGACTTAAAAACTGTTTCTCAAGTTGGCATCTCTTTGAATGATTATAATTGAGGGATATGGGACTAGATGGCCCAGAGGTACCTGTTTCAGTCCTGTGTTCTCTTGGTGTGTTAGAAATTAGATAACATAACGCATTAAAGTAAAAGGATGAAGAAAGCTGAAATTAAAATATCAGAGCTTAATAAAACTAACACAAGAATTTTACATGGTTAATATAAGTTGACCAAACAGATGTTTTGGAAAGTTAATTTCTCTAATTCTCTCCTTTTACTAAGAAGAGATTTTAATAACCAGCTTCATAACCACATATACATTTGGCTTGTATTAATTACTTCATCTCTCTACATATAGTCAGAGCCTCTTACCGTTATGCTTTTGTCATTTGTATCACAAGTGTGCAGTTCTCTGCTAAAAGCCAATATTGTATGTGTGCTGTTTTCCATTGCATATTCCAGATGGTAATCCTGTTGAGGGTCCTTTTTAAGTACTCTGTTTTCATCTGTAAAATAATCCTGTCAAAAATAAAAGGTGGACCATTATTAAAATCTAATATTAACTTTAAAATAGAACTTTACATCCAATACTGAAGCCTCTTAAAAGACATCTTTATGTAAAATGTTGAAGTAGCATAGTCTTGTATCAAACAATAAATTTGAAGTGGTGCTGAACATATTTTTGGTTAAAAATCTTCAGGAAAGCAAGTCTTCTTGATAAGCAGCTTAAAGATTGTCTTGAGCAACTTTAACAACATGCTGCCTGTACATAACTGCAGAAATATCATCTACTCAACAACCAAGAAGCCTAATTTATCATGACTGGGGTGTTGTGAACATCGGGGTGAATTACAGAGAGAACGAATTTCACTTAATATTCACATCAGCACAACTTTTCCTTTCCTTTTTTTCTTCCCCACAAAAAGCAAACCTATTGAATGAACATCGAATGGAATCAGAAACCCAACGGCTTAACTAGCACAGAAAGTGCTCAGTTCATACAAAAGGTGCTGGGTTGGTGTTGGGTTGGGGGGGCAGCTGTTTGTAAGAAAGACCCTCCCCGTTCGGGGTTCAGCA
>NW_010135622.1:49108-58865 GCF_000699245.1 Pterocles gutturalis
GGAGGAGTGGCTACAGTGATGCTGGGTCATTAACCTCCTCACCCCAAATTCCTGCAGCCTCGCACAGCTGGGACCCAGCCTTCCCTCTCCTCCCACCCCAGCCACCTGGAGACTGCCACTGCCTCAGATGCAACTCCTCCGGTCACCCTCCTTGGAGTTTCTGCAGGGTTTGGGATGGGGAGGAGGGGTTTGACTAACAGATATATTTCTTATGCTGAATAGACTACAGGCAGACATCATTAATTGTGCAGCATCCATGCAGAATAATGCACAGCTGGCTGTTCCTGGAAGGCATTTACTTCTGGAGCTATATGGACCTCCATACACTTTTAGAGAGATTCCGAGCTTTCCTCTTTTGTTAAAGTGGAGGTAACCAAACTGAAAAATTGTAAAATGCTATGTCCAAGTATTTTGATACCGGTAAAAGTAGTTCATATCTTATTATCTCACTAAAGGATCATTTAGGAGCTGTAATCTTAACTCCACCCTAGAAATCTGTGTGTGTGCAAGAGACCACGTGCACACCAGTCAGAGTTCACAAACTGGTCTGCCCTTTATAGATGTACAAATAATTGCATGTACAAATATTTAATTAAGGCATATTAATTTGGATGAAGATTTATATAAAATTATCTCAGACATGATGCAATTTCAAGGAAGAAAAGGGTAAATCTTACCAATTTTTATCAGTATGAAAATATTCTGATTTAATTCTAACTTGCCAAAACTACTGAAACTGTTTTGATTTTTTTTTCAATTCTGGAACAAATCTAAATTTCAAAAATTTTGAAAAGTAGCAAAAATAGCCCTTCTTTTCCTGTCAGCCTTCTCACAACTACAAATGAGTGATTACATATGTGAAAGAATACACACATGGAAAAACAATCACCAAAAAAGAGCAAAAGGGAGGTCTGGGACCTGAAGTCGTATGCTGAAAGAAAGGGAACTGATGAGTTATACTTGTTTAGAGAAAGAATTTTTGATTTGGTTTTCCAGGGGGAAATAATGGGCCTGTTCTGGGCTAGTACTTGAAGATGGATACCTTATGGGATCAAAGTATTCCACTTTAACCCTGCATTAGAGCTTGGTAAGAGGCAGTGTACATCTATATGCAATCCCAGCCCTGCTCTGAAAACACTCCTCTGTGGAATCTCCGCTTCCATCTCAAAAATAGTAAGGGCTTGTCTGGACAAGAAATGTAACCTTGTGAACATCAGCTTTGATTAAAGTGTGATATCTTTGCTGAAATGTTACATTAAATTAGAGGAAGGCGCCCTTGTATTAGAATAAGCACCCACACATTGAATTACTGAAGAATACAAATTCAATAATAGTTTTTCCTCATGTGAACAAGTTGCCTGAAACCTCTGTGAGGGAAAGCTCAGAAATGTAAAGCAAAACTAGGTGTGCACACTCAAATATTTTGCTAGTAAACTTCAACATTTCTTAACAAGTCTAGAGGACACAGCTATAGCAAAACAAACCTCTTGTGACATAGCCCTGACTTCCATGAGCCTGCAGGGAGAATGCAAAAATAACTCAAACAAGCTGTGTAATTAAGGCATTAGCTCAGAAGTGCCTTGATAAGGTGATTGTCAGTGTAAATATTTCACTCGCCTGAATGACAGTCGAAGACTGGTTACAGCTCTGGCTCACGGTGAGGGGCTCATTTTGTGGCTGCTGGCGACTGCTTTGGGGAGGGTGGTCCCCAAGCCCAGGCTCGAGAGAGGAGCACGCTGCTCCCTGCAGCGGGAGAGCTGCCTTGGGCTCTAGCAGCGCTGCCTGCCCAGGCGCCCGCTGCCAGCCCCTGCTGCTGATGCTGAACAGGACCTCGCTCCATGACTCTCCTTAAATTTTTTTGTGGGTAGATGCTAATTGGACCAACTAATGTTAATGTTTCCCATGTGAAAATTTCTGTGAAGTAATGAATTCCTTGACTCTACTTACTTTCTCTGCCTGATACAGGCCACCTTGGAACAGCCCTTGAATATCAGGGTGCTGAGAATACCTGGGAAGCAAATATATGTAGACAGAGGAAGACAGAGAGATGTCCATGTGTTCCCCAAATCCTACAACTCCCCTAAGTACGATGGGACTGCCCTAGAGGAATCAAGGGTGAGTACAGTTGCCAGAAGCTATTTAGGAGTTAAAGAACTGCTTCTATTACTTCTTTTATTTACTTTGTTGAAAATTATCCACATGTTAATCACAAAAATAAAATCAAATAATTCAACAAAAAAAATTCTGAACAGCTCAGAATTTGATTGCTCAACATCTGACACGAAAACAGTTTGTTTACCAGTTTGGAAACAAAATAAGGCCACATCGCCAAGGAAACATACCGATCTCTTTCTGTTTACAAAGATTTAAGTCAAGCTATGCAGACTTTGCTCAGTTTATCAATCAGACCTTAAACACCTTGAAGACATCTGTTTGTGTACAAAACATAATGAACAAAAGGAGGTTATAAAATATGAAGACACACTGACAAACTGTGATGCCACATCCGTTTCAGCAGCATCTTGGAAAAGTAAGAGTTGTAAACCTATCTATACAGATACATGTCTGCATCTTTATACGTCTCCTGTGCTTTCTTTCAGAATAGAATAATAAATTAAAGTCCTGCTCCTACGGTACAAATGCAATCAAAACCACCACATTTGGACAGCCTACTCTCCTTAAGACCTTGCATCTAGCCACAGGAGAAAGCTGGGTACTTCTGAAGGCCTTTGAAAAGTTACTTATAAGGCCAAAGGACAGCACAGAGGATGGATCCACCGGAGGCCAGAGATGGGACGTTAGGTATCCGGGCTTCAGCTGAACTAAGGACATCTAAATACAGTTTGAAACTCTCTCAGGGCCAGACTACACAATAGAGAACTCATCCAAATTCACTCATTTGATTCTGTAGAGAAATAAGTGTGACCATTTCATCAAGAGAATTACAGTCCTTTGATATCTATCACAGATGGTCTGAGATGTGCCTCATATTAGAACAGCTTATCCTTCCCAGCAGGTGGGAAAGGGCTCAAACGTGGTGACCCCTCTTGCACAGATTTGGTTTTGCCACCCCATACAGGTAGCCAGAAAACCTGTATCTTTTGTAGGATAGATTACACTGATACAAGTCCTCCTGAATTTCGTGGTGTCCCAGCAGAGATCTGCAACAATTATCAAGCCCTTAAAACTGAATTTCTGAAACACTCAGCAGAAACCTGAAAACATGGATTTATGTACTGATTTGGCACTTACATACAGATTCTTTGGTTTCTTACACACACAAAAGTATATATCATATGTTAAATGAAGATAAATTTGCCAAGTTTCACATCAACTTTACAGAAGTGTAAGCAGTTACAGAAAAAGAAGATAAGGGTGAAATTACCATATTTTTCTAGTAAAAACATCTTCCTTTGGTTATATAAATAGTAAGTGATTAAAATAAAGTTTTGAAAGTGTTACTGGTCACGTTACATAATAACAATTATGTTATTTTTATTTCAAAATTTGCCTATGTAAAGTGTTTACATCTGAAACATTTAAAGTTTGTGCACTCCCTTTGATTATATTGCAGAAACTGACATTTTAAACTGTGAGCTAAGTTGTGCAATCATTCAAATAATTAGGTACCTCCTTCCTCACATTAACTAGAAGTTGAAACAACACATAGAAAATTAAAAATCCTCCTGACAGTTCAAGTTATTTTATGTTCTTTTCCAGATGTGAAGCCAATCATGTTATACTGTTTTTCAGATCCCATTAACCTCTCTCTTTGTTAAAAAAAAAGTTTTACAGCATATATGGTTTCTGATTGCTGCTCTACAAACAGTCAGAGAGAATAATTTCTTAAGGATGTGAAGGCTGTTTTATCCTTGGAGAATGTAAGCACAGCTGCAGAGGGAAGCCTGACCCCAAAAGCACCACCAGCTGTTATCACAAACTTAAACAGGTGTTTATGGGACTCCCTCCCCAGAGCTTTACAATGTACAAGATTGTTTTGTTTACAATATCCACTTCCCATCCTAAATTATATACAGCACCTTTCAACCTCAAGGAGCATAAAATAACTCTCAAACTGTGGCCCCTTCCAGCAACCTCCTCGCAGGTTCGGCTTGAGAGCAGCCCTGCCACCGGGATTTATCCATGCCGCCCTTCTTTAACCGGAGGTTGCTGCCATAAAGGGACAAGCCAGGAATGAGAAATGACGGAAAAACAAGCTGTGTTGCAACTAGTCCTCACCAACGGTCTGCAGTCAACCCATGGCATTTTGAACATCTCCAAACTGCCCAAACTGATGTCTAAGGCCAGGGCTGAAGACAAGTTTGGTAAAAGGAATCAGGAAGCTGTAGCAAAGATGAAAGGTGGTACAGGAGAGGATCTATCAGAGTATAAATAGGAGGAAAAAATTGCTATAGTACGCAAAAGGACTGACCAAAATGTTTGTTTGAAATAAGCACCAAGCTGTGCCTTTCTGGGTTTCCAAAAAAATAACTGTGGTTAACATTTCTCTTTTTTTTATTGTTGCATTTAATTTACATGGAATCCTGCTGCTCATGGTTCCAGCACACACTGGATGTTACCATTGAAAGGAACTGTTTTTACATTGTATTTGGCAAGAAGCAAACAGACCATGAGTTTACAAATAAGCAAAACAAACTTTTTTGCAACCTCAAACAAATTTCAAATGGAGTTTCAGGCAACAATCTTGCTATGCTCTTATGTTAGTGAAAAGCAGAGCCCACCCACAGAAAACTAACACGAAGCAGGAGTCTAAAAGCATCACTGGTGTGTGTAAGAACACCTTGAGAGCATTCCAGTTGACTGATCCAATCTTGGAATTAGCCCCAAACTAAAAAATATCCACAGAAAGGATATAGCAACAGCAATCAAGCAGTTGCAAGAAGTTCCTAAAGTAGCTGGGATCGGTAGGTTCAGCTGCTGCCCTGAGAACAGTCTGTTTGTAATTAATTTACTGATTTTTATTTTTTTTTTTTTAACCTACACAGCACAATAGTATGAAGTGATTCAGTCCTTGCTAGGAAGCCTGTCTCTCACTCACGCGGGCAGTTCCGAGAAGCTGTGCACAATTCCTGGTACAATTCAAATTAAACTGAATTACACTGGCGTAAATGTGGCTTTTTCACTTCAGGTGTACTGCTAACTTAAACAAGGCAGAAAATTTTTATCTGTAACAAATGAGCGTGGATGTGCCCACATTCCAAATGCAGACATACACACACACACAAAGACATGCATTTTCCATGTGTATTTACAGAAACAGATAATGTATGTATGTGTGTGTACATGTACATGTATTTTCTTTGCAAAAAGAGGGTGTGTATTTTTTAGACATGAAACACAATTGTTTACTTAGATGCACATCTTTCCTCACTAAACTGTAAGCCATTTGAATACGCTTCAGTGTATTTCTTATATCTAGTTAAATGCTGCCCTGGGCGGCTTCCTGGTAGTCTACAGCCAGCAGGGACACCCCTTGGTTTCTGTGGCATTCCCGGGAGATATAAAAACATCGCTTTCTCCACACACAAATCGAAAACACTGAAATGTGGAGAGCTCTCTAACTTACGACACAAAGGTGTAAGAAGCACTAGCGGTTAGAAGTTGAAATACAACATTGTGTATCAGCGTGGATAATTTGACTTTGCAGCAGTCCCAAGAACCTATCCGAGTCTTTACATCAAGAGTAAATGTTTATTTAAGAGTTACATTCCAGTTATATCAGAAGCTATAAAGCTAGATTAAAAGCTGTCCTAATACAGACTAGACACAACATGTAGCAAAGTGTTTTAAGGGAAAGAAAACCTGTAAGTGGGAGAAGCTGCATGATCCAGCCTCACAACTGCACTTTATCACAAGGAATATTCCTTACATGGTAGCCACATTTAACCAGTGCAAGTTTTCTTGGTTTAGTTTATTTACTTCAATTATTTCAACTATGAGAAAGTTTTAAAAACACATAAGGGATTTTTTTGGGCACTACCATTAGAGATTCTTGTTCCCAAAATTTCTGTATGTGCCTTAGAAAATCTCCTCTCTTCCCTCTCCTAATTCTAAGATACTAGTTTATACTGAGAATGAAATCATTCCCCCATTATTTTAAGCCTTTGCATCACTCACGGTGGCTACACTTCCATCTTGCCCCAGGTACTTATTTTTGGGGAGCTGTAAGAAAATTTTGTTTTCTTGGTGTTTCCCAAATCCAAAGGACAAGAAAAGATACCGTAAAGAACAAAAAAACCTTGCAAAACAGCCCCCCAAAGCCTGCAAAATACAAGAGCTACAGAACTCTTCTCACCTTTTGTTAACCAACTGTTTCTTCCTTGTCCTAACTATTGTACCCCTGAAAGGGAACTACAAAGCACCCAGCCCATGGAGATGTACATTGGAGAGTCCCTTTATGCACCACATCCAAGCCAAGAGGGACTCATTAGTCATCTGGAGATTCTGCCCCAATGCCCAGAGGCATGAAATACCTCCAACAAAGCACCAACTGAGATATGTCAGTGTGGCACTCACTCTGCATCTCTCTTGGTGCCTTTCAAGTTGTTTTCTAAACACTTCTTTTGTTGCTGTTGGCATGAGTGCACTTAAAAGCAGCATATCGTTAAGTACAGAGAATGCTCCCTGTTTTCACTCTTTAAAATCTCTTCCAAGTACTTCCCTATGAGCAATTAAGCTAACTCTATGGGATACATTTGATAACAGATATTCTTTAGTTTGGGTGACAGTTAACAAGCAAGGCTGTAATGAATAGTAAAGTACTTTTTAGTGACACACAGTCCCTATTCACCCTGAGTAGGGACTATTTTTGTGCAAGTTCAACAGAAGATTCTAACAATGCAACCCTCTTGTATAACTTGCACAAAATAGGCATTCATTTAGGAGGATTACTCTCCCCAAAATGGGGCTCTCAGCAGCTACGTGCTGTGGGTGGGGATGCACAATTCCAGACAGGGGTGGAGACCACGGAAAAGGCATGGGTCTAGCCTGAAAATGCATGCTGTGTCAATTCATAAGCACAAAAGAGACGCTTTAATTAAAAAAAAAAAAAAAAAAAAAAGGAGGAAAGAAAACCAAATGCAAAAGCTAAGGCTGCCCCAACAATTTTTCCCAATAATTTTTACAGAGTAACACATGCTGAAAGTGACCATGGCAATATTTCAAGGTAACATTTTGCTAAGTATGAACTCTCCTCCCAAGTCCACCCACTCCCTATAGAGACAAAGGCAGCTCCCAGCTTTCCAACACCAGCCCCCACTGGTATCTTCTACTTGTTCTCAGACACGCTTACCCAAACTCCACATAATCTGCTGCTCTGTCACCACCAGTAACATGCTCTCAGTTACATGCTAGAATAATTTGTACACTGATCTCTCGCTTTTTCTCCCTCTGCTTGGTAGAGGTGTGTTGCTCATGACAATACAGTAAAGCTATGCATATAAGTACATATGTATCATGCTATGTCCTCTGCAACCTCACAAAATATGTCTAGGTTCCCAATGCAAGTACCAAACTTCTGAAACATTAGGACAGTAAATGTATAATTCTCCAGTTGTTCAATGCTCTCCCAAAAACAATTCTGGTACACCATGAAGGTTTGTTCTTCTTCTCTCACAATATCGAAACACTTCTCATCTTGATATGTTTAGAAGGAACTACACCTCAGACTTTCAAATAATTTTAGCCTTTAATCATTATGCCAGACACCCTTTTAGCTTTAACACAGCTCAAACATGGAAAAGCAAAGCAAAACAAATAACCCATTACACCCAAGTTCAGGATACACCTGAAAACTGAAAAATTAAAATCCAAATTCTGATATCCAGAACTTTGAGTCACCAAATTTTTTCAAGGAAAGCATTGCCTGCTGACAGTGGGAATTGCATCTACTTGCTCTGAGACGATGAAGAATAAATACAAGGGGAAAAGTTTTCTCTCTTCTCTAAAAACTATTTGGAAGTTTTCCTCTACTTCAATGTGCTGATATTCCACAGACTAAGGAGTATCTGCTTTTACCTTTACTGACTGCTGTAGTCTAACTACATTTATATGTTTGGTCCCAGAAGAGGACTCTTTCCTCTAAGAACACTTTCTATTTTTAAAGGAGGGGAGAGAATTTAAAGATGGGGAAAGAGGCTAAATTTTCCCAAGAGACTAGGACCTTCAATGCCCACTTGAAAGGCTATAAAGGTATTTCAGAACATCTTCTGAAAATCAGGCCACTAACAAGCATCTCAAAACTTTCAAAGAAACCAAAAAATGACCCTTCTAAGAGTTTAGACCACGATGCACATTTTCTGACTGATGATCATGGAATAAAAACATATTTCTAAAACCGAAAAGAAAAGTAAGTTCTTTCATTATAGGGTGTACATGTTTTAAAGAGTGCAGCTAGGCATAAAACCACGTACTTTCAAGGGTAGTATCCATGAAAAAATCTTTTTTAGTAGTAAATAATGTAAATGATGATGATATACACTTAACAGAGAACATGTTTTTAAAATATTAACTGTATTTGTGTGTCCAGTAATGGGAAGAATTAGATACTGTTGAAACAGCATTCTAGAACAAGTTATTCATTTACTAGAAGTTTCTGCTGACTGGCCAGAAGACACTCTTGCACAAATTTTGTTTCCCCATCATCTTTGTTTCTGGCTTTTCCTTTTTGGTGCAAGTACAGAAATATTTAAACCAAGTAACTTTTAACAAAGACGTCATTCCAGTTTAAAAAGAAACCTTGCTGTCTAGAACTGAAGAAAAAAATGAAGATGGAGAGAACCTCAGGCTGCAAGCAAACTTACCAGATACAAGTCTTTCTTCTGTGCCTTACCTACTCAACAGAGTGACAAAATAACTCAGAGCACTTAGCATAGCAGATGTTCATGCGCTAAATTAGTGTTTTAGGAAAAATATCAGCTGGTCTGTAACAGGAGGTGTTTGCTACAGTCCTTCCTTTTTCTCTAGGTTGTATTTGTCATGGAATGCCAGTGAATAAAATCTTTGGAAGAAGAATGGAATTTGTATGAAGCTATTTTTAATGGATGATGAAAACCTGTGAGAGGTGCTGAAAAGAGCCACAAAGTGCTTTGAGTGCTGGGGGAAATGTCTTGCAGTGGGATGCTTGAAGAGCTCAATCTATTTTACACAAAATAAAATTGAGGAGTGGCTTGATTACAGCGTATAAATAACTTTATGGAGGTGGGATGGGGGAAAGACTTTTTAATATAATAGAGAAAATACATAGTTGGAATCTGAACCCAAACTAATATTCTGATACTGGAAATCAGGAATAGCAAAGACTCACCATTGCCACAAACTATCAAGGGAATAGTGATGAATCCTCCATCACTGAATGTCTTTACACTAGGTCTGGATACTTTTCTAAAAGGCTTGCTTGACCCAGACAGGATCTATGAACAAACCAAGCACAAAGTTTGTGTTTGTTTTAATGGTTAAAAGGTGTCTCTTCTGAAATGTAAGGCTCCAGCAAGCCTTACATTCTGTGAGCTAAGAGGTCATTGCTTGATAATAAGTTTTATTATTATTATTATTATTATTAATGATTTATTGAGACTGAGGTATTCAGGAAAATTTTATTCATTTTGAAATATGGAAAAAAATATTCTGAAAATCATCAGTCTGAAATTAGATGAAACTAATATTTGCCTAAACTTCACATAGTGATCTAATGGGTTGGGAAAAAAAAAAAAAAAAAAAAAAAAGAAATATTTGTGCT
>NW_010135622.1:58894-59927 GCF_000699245.1 Pterocles gutturalis
GGAGAAAAGGTTTGATTTTATAAAATCTTGACAAACAGTAAGGGGATCATATTAAGCATTTAGTTTTCTTATGATGAAATGCTAGTAAAAATCCATATTCTTAAAACCTCACAAAATTTAAGCAGCAGCTTGAAAGGTCAGCTAGCTCTAAGACAATTAAAAAAAAAAAAAAAAGACAACTTCTAGACCATACTCTACTGGGTGTTACACTGCTCCTGAATTGCCTCTCTAAAAGTTATTGTTCAGGCAACTGGGGGCAACAAGATGTCATGCCAGGCCTGACTGCCCTTTCACTCCCCTGTGGGACAAGTGGTCCCTGCTCCCCGGCCTCAGAGCAACTCCTCCAGGCTGGATCTCAAGGTCGCTGAAAGGGGACAGAAGGTGTGAGTTCCTTCCCCTCTCACGGTTCCTGCCCCCCCAGCCACTGGTGCCTCTTGGAGAGGACGTTTCACTGGAAGCACCAGCGGAGCCTATGTCCCGTACTCCTGTTCCCAGCCGTAGCCCCGGCAATATCTAGACAACCACAGAAACGTACCTAGAGAATTATGCCCATACCGTTGGGCTCCTCTGAGGTTGCTTTACCAGATCAAGGACAAGTATCAGGAGCCCCAGCTGTCACTTTGTAAGTCCTTTTCAATAACGGGGTCAAAACACCTTAAAGTGAGGAGGGGAGGGACACCAAGGACAGGAGCAGCACCGCCTGTGCCCCGAAAGAGGAGGTCCGGGTGGGATCGTGCCCTGGTGCCAGCGGGAATCCCAAGAGGACGCTCCGGCGGCCCCGGGACGGCCAGGCTCCCTCGCTTGTGGGTTGCGCGGCTGAGCTGCGGCAGGGTGGGAGGTGGAAAGGTGCAAAAAAAAACGCCGGAACAGCCTCCTCCATCCCTCCCTCCCCTCTCCGCCGCGGGTCTCGGCTCGGAGGGCCGGCGGGGAGAGAGTGCCCAAGGAGCGAGAAAAGGGCTGTTGCATTTTCTGGGTAAAGAGGAAGGAAACCTGACACCTTTGGCGAAACCCATGTAGAAGTTTAGAGGGAAGG
>NW_010135623.1:0-53039 GCF_000699245.1 Pterocles gutturalis
TTTTTTCCAACCTTAATGATTCTATGACTTTTAAATTGCCGGGCTTTTACTGCATCTTAATGAAAAGTTCGGAAATGTTAACTAGAGATGTATCATGGAAAAGATCATAATTTTCCGTTGAGCAGAAGTAGAGACTGGGAGACAACCACCTTTTTAGCTAGTGTACCTTACTCATCATCATAGTTTTTAAGCATAGCTACAGAGACTAATATAGCTCCCTTTTATGTTAAAATTAATTAATTTTTACTTTTTAGAATTATGAAGAATGTGTATTTTTCACAGAAACCTGAGACAAACTGATGATCAAGATGCAGATCAGCATCCTAGTTGCTGCAGTAAGTTGAAGAGACTAAAGAATGATCTCAATGTCTTTGTAAGGTGTGCAATGTAATAGTTGATTGATTCTCATCCCAGATGAGACATAGGAAAGATGTGACATAGACTCCTTTATCAGTTAGCTGATTCAGATTTCATGTCTAAAAATTAAACCTGGTCTCATTAAAGTGCAGTTCAGGTTGGAAAAGTGAGTAAAAAGAACACCGTGGGGATCCATGTCCACAGTCTCTCAGTTATTTCACAGGAGATCTGTTCCCTTTTTCCTAATTGCTGGTTCTACTGAACATCCCACTGAGATCTGAAATTCAAGCTTTCTATCCACCACTACCAGCAATACAGAAACTGTGCACCCAGAAAGTACTTAAACTAGCATGCATGAGAGAGAAGCCTGTATATTTTACCAGTGTGGATTCTTAGTAACAAAAAATGGGAGCTGTGCAGGCTTATTTATCAATAAAGAAATGCAGTCCTAATTTTAGGTATTTATTGTTATTATTATTATTGTTATACAATAAAGGTCTGGAAAAGATCATATCAGCTACAGGTAGACATCTTACTTGTCAGTATCTCTTCACCTTCACTTTCTTGTCCCAGCCTAGAGTTTTCTTAAGGTTTCATGCAGGAAGTTTTATTAACTCTTTCTTTACTTAAGAATACATGAACTGTTATTTGCAATTTCTGTGATAATTTAGGATTCTAATTACTAATAAAGAGGTGCATTATAGAGAAGAAAAGACTTGGGGGAGTAAATTGATACAAACTCCACTGCACATCTCTTAGCCTCATTACTGGCGCTCTTTCAGCATTCAGACTTAACATGCTGATAGCCATTCTGACTTTACACAATTTTCTTCTCACAATACCGCGGAATCTCTTTCCCCTTAATGTGAATTGCTGCTGCTATTATTTTCCGTCTGCTTTCTGTCTGTACCTAGTATCTGTCTTATAGTGTCTGAAATGATCTGCCTTTTTCACTGTCCTAACTTCTTGCTATTTCCTGGGTTCACCAAAAGTGTATTAAGATCTACTTAGAACATTAAAGTTACTATAACTGTGATTGCTGTCTCACTGCAAGACAGCTGGAAGACAGTACAGAATTTTCAAATACTCCTATCTTCGGCATACTAGAATCTCTTACATATTGTTTCATTCTATGCCTCCTCTCGACCCTAGCATTTCTTAATCAGAAAAAGACGGAAATTCTTGATGGAGACATTATCTAAGTGCTGCTGAATTGTTGTCAAGTGTTTAAGCAAATAAATAATGCTTTTTCTGATTGCCATGTTTTTGTCTGGGAAGCATTGATTCTGTTTACTTATAGCAAAATTAAAACATTTCCAGGATTCTGTTAATTTTTTTTTTTTGTGTTAGTATTGACCAATAAGGATAATCTAGCCAGCAAATACGTTTCATAACACTACATATCAGTATGGAAACAGTGTGATTACTGGATCTGTGCTCAGCACAGATAATGCCAAAGAATGGTAATTTGTTAGAGACTGTATTTAAATGGAACATACATTTTGTTATGCTGAAGACTGATTAAAACTAATAATGGATTTCTTCCACTCCTTTGCAGGAGATTTAAAGGGATGACCCACCAGCAACATTAGTCATAATTACGTGCATAAATCCTCTCAATACTGAATTAGTCTTTCATGAAAGTAAAACAGTTTCATTTAATTTAGTTTAAGAATAAGTGTATGATAGTGGTTTGAGGGAATTTATTCCTGAATGTTATCACACAAAAATTATAGGTCACTTGGCGGTACTGATAAGCAAAGCCACCAACTTTCATGTTCCAAATCCAGAACATTAAATTTTACATTATCAGGAAGAACATTTCTACCAAAATTCGAACAATTTTGGATGACAATGTCTCTTTTGTTTTGCTTTAAAAAAAAGTGTCTCTTTTGCAGAATCTCTGTTATTACACTTTTTTTTTTAAAACCAGCATGTGACAAATAATTGTTCTTATAACGTCAGACTTCTGCAGGGAAATGGTAGCTCTGCTTTAAGTGAGAGAGATTTTTCATTACAAAAGAAGAAAGACTGACATTTTAACAACAAGCAATAACAATGTGAATTATAGACATGCAATAAAATGTATATGATACAATAATTATTTAAATGGTTAACGTGCTTACCAAACATCCATTCAACAGTTATTTCCTACGTAGAAAATTGAAGCAAACAATGGTATTCAACAGACCATGACTGACAAATGTTGAATATTAATGGCAGTCATATGTAGATTATTATCTACATCATTTATCAATTCTTGATACTATAAAGCAGATTGCACAGACTTCTTACATGGAAAAGAAAATAGGCAATCAGGGTGGGGTGAAAGGTTTAGGATGTTCTGCATCATCCAGCACGGGAAGGTCTTGCACATGGGCATTTGAAAAACATTCAAAACAAGGAGACCTTGAGGTTCCCACTATTCTAAATGGAAACCATTATTCTATATTCCTTCCCATCCTGTACCTCACACACAAGGTATAAAATGCTGCTATTTAGGTGTCTTCATGCTAACTTTGCAAGATGCAGTTAACAAGGAAGACCCACAGTTCATATGTTTTCCAAGTGAAGAAGTCTACAAATGGGGACTGTTTGTCAGCATGTTATAGGAAGTCTTGAACAGCCCGTGGTTCTGCTCTCAAGTGATGTAAAGCTGCAGAGCCCAGCTTCCCCGCTCAAAGATCCTAGCACATCCTGATCACTGCATAATTCACTAGTGGAAGATGAGTGCCATACCAGGACTGGGATGTTTGGTAGAAACTGAGTCCTAGTCAGCCGAGTTGTAGCATGTACATCCAGACTCCTCTGCTGTTACTCTCTCTTTGTTGTAGCAGGAATTCTAGTGCCCGTGCCAAGATGAATTGTGCAAGTGAAACACATATTTTTTTACATATAATTTTTTTTATGTGAGCTGTGTTATTAGATTTAGTTATAAAGGCAGCAATGATCAGTGAGGAATCCAGCACATTTTGCATGGTGCTGAGACAATTTTGAATTAATGTATTTCTGTGATGACTAGTATAATACAAGCCAGCTTGGTTCAGATCCATGGGAAATACCATGTTAGTAGTAAAACTAAATTTAATAGTAATATTATTGCTTGGTGCATTTAAGAGTAATAGCCATTTCCCTTGCAGAAGGATATGACTCGTCTTTCTGTTGTGCAAGACAGTAATGTGTTTCTCTGATCCTGAAAAGCCGGAGTAATAGTGTATACATATCTGCAAGAACACATACATTGAAGCCTATTTCCAAACTGTATAGTTTTTACAGAAAAAGTCAGTTAATAGCTGACCAACTTTGTTACACATGCATAAAATTATAATCAAGACTTTTCTCCAGTGAAAGGTGATGAGTTCCAGTAACATGACCTTGAAGGATTACTTCTTCATGAAAGGAAGTCCAGATGACTTTTTAGGTCACAAGGAAGAGCGAGACCTGTATTACTCTGAAATTTCAGACAATCTTTTTCTCTGCCTGTAGACCCTGTTAAAAAGTGTAATAGTCAAAGCAGGTATATCATCCAGGTAAAAGTACAGCAGGCTTCAGAGGCAGCATATTTTCAACATGCCATGTCCGTTGATTTCATGATTTCATGTTCCAAGAAAAGGACTTTGTTTACTTATATTATCTTTGTCGTGAGCTGGGATGTATACTTTTACAAACAGAGCTACAGATGTTAAACTTGCAAGAATGAGAATAGGCTGACAACTGCTGTCTCCTCTCTTATTCCATAAATGTGAATGATAATTGACATTTTTGGGGGTAAAGCTCATTATCCAATATTCCTTTTTATAGGTGAGAAATAATTTTTTCAAAAGGAATTCTGAACTTTCCACATCCAAGATGGTCAAAGTCAGTGACAATTAATAATTTTTCTGAGAGGTAGGTTGTTATTCATATCAAAAGGGAGCTGGAAACACTGGAAGTTACCTAATATAACTAAACTCTATTCCAGGAGGTGACATAGAAGGGGATCCATGCCTTCAGTCCTGCACATTCAGCTTATCAGGTATTCATTCCTTGTTTTCTCACTATTCTATCACTTTAAAAATAACCCCTCTATATTCAGAATTCTCTCCTGCATTGAGAGGGCATAAAGTTTTATGAAAGGTTTCAGTGACTTTCTCAGCATGGTAAGGTTCTCTAGAACTCTGTTCCATTTGCCATAAAATTTACCTGTGACCATTAACCACAAGGGAAAAGAAAAATTGCTAATCCAGGCTGCTGATGCTATCAGATGAGCAATCTGAGGTTCTCAGTGTAACTGAATGCTTACAGGAGACAGAGGGAAAAGTTATGATTTTTATTTGTGCCTCAAAATGACTCCTTCAAAGAACTGTTCACTCAAGCACCTGTTTAGTATTCAGTGAAAAATATTACCCAGAAATTTCTGAAATAACTTGAGGCCTCTGAAAAAGTAATTTCAGTGTGATTCACTGCATGAAAACAAAACAGAAAAATCTCTAGATGTGAGAGGTAATACTTTAACTTCATAAAACTGTTATTAAAAATACTCCAGGTTTTCTAGTCCAGCATCTTTACCATCTGTGAATTCAGATATACCAGATGCTTGCACTTAATGTATTATGTTATGCACATGATTTGCTGCACCAGAGAACAGTGATTCATTGATTTTTGTGAGAAATTCTTAGTAACAAAGCTGTAAACTTTATTTTTGAACAAACTTCTTCAGTAAGGTATAAACTCTAAATGGTTCACAATTTAAATTACTCACTATGAGAGCCATGTTTGATTAGGTCCTTATATTGAATTCTTACATTGACTGACAAAGTCCTGTTAGCGGGACGATGATTCTGTCAGGTAATTTCTATATCACTTTGACACTGCTTCCCTTGTTAGGGAAGCCATTTGGAGCTTTCTGAAAGGGACCGGCTGATATTTCGTGTGAGTATTGTATGGAATATGAATGTGAACATACGGATGACGCCTGCTAAATTTCACTACAAGTCATCTGGAAGAGGAGATAACGTATGTTTGAGTAAACACAGAATTTGGTTGGCAGCCTACTGTCATTCCAAATCCTAGGCAGTCTGGTGTCTGGGAAGCAGAGAAAGAGGCACATCCCCCGTGCTCAGGAGAACACCTTCACCAAATAGCGCAGAATTACGCTTTGTATGTAGCTCCAGATTGGTGAAAGACAGCTTGTTTGACATTCGGGGGAATAAAATAACACCAAGAAGAGCTTTCTTGAGCTGCTTTCATCTTTGCCAGCTTGCAATGTCATCATGTATTTCTGGCAAATAGAGTTTGCATCAGTTCAGTTGACAGGTCCTCATGCATTTTAATATCTAAGCTCCATATTCATGTTAGTAGCATTAATGTTCCCTGAAGCTTTTTTATTCTCAGGAAGAATATGAATATTTTGGAATTTCCTTATGTTGGCTCCTGTATGTTTCCGTATGCATGTGCCGATGCACAGGTACAACATTGCTGATAAATCAGATTTTTACCGAAGTTTAAAATTATTTTTTTCCTGCTAAGAGTACAGCAGAGGTAGTAATTTGGATCTCCTGATCTCCAAGTGGATGGTATGTCTTGCTTTTTCTTAAAGGTCTTGGGTTTTTCCTAGTGTGGAAGAGATCAAAAAGTTTGTGGATACACATACTGTGTCATATTTGATTTCGGTTACAAATCTGAGGAGTGATACCCAACTGGGATGAAGTGGTAAAGCTCCAGTGGAGCAGAGAGAGTGATCTTGGCCTGACACATACAGAGAATGCGTCCTTTTCAAGAGGAAACGATTTATACAGAGGCAGCAAAATACACAAACTCATGAAAATAAAAGTTGTTTTCAATGAACTTTGAGGATATAAGCACTGTGAAAGATTGGATAAAACTTATATGCTTAGGAATAGAAAATGTACTAAGAAGCACTTACTCTTTTCCTATATTATTTTGTGTTTAAGAAATCTGACATATATTAAGATGAGTAGAATTAAAGCCATACTCAGTGGTTCAAGTTGCTTGATCATGAAGCTGCGAAAGCTTTCTTTTAAGATGTTTCTTAAGTACCTTCTAAACAGACTGAAGAAAAAAAAAAACAAACAAAATGTCTAAAAACAAAACCAACAACCCACTAACTTTGAGAACCATCTGTTCAGCTCTTTGTTTACTGAAGAAGAATGAGATAAGAATTACTAATAAAGTTAATGGTATGTGTAAAGGGTGAGTATCAGCTGCTTATAATACTAAATAGAATGACACACAGTGTCATAAAATCTTCTGAATGAAAGCTTTGTACACCAAAAAAGAAGTCTAGGTTCAGGTAGAGATAATGAGTGTGTAGATTGCAACAGTGTTTTTGCGAATATTTTTGGTAGAAAGATTCTCAAACAGAAGTGCAATTACTGTAATCCTAAAATTGTTCAGGAACCAAGGAATTCCTTCACTGAGTAATTTTGAGTGGGAAATACTCAGAAATTACAGCTTCAGAAACTTATCCTGGGGAGGTGGTTGCAATCTCCTTTCACCCAACAGACTGAAGGCACTCCCATGCTTCTCTCAACTCCTGCTGGCACAGTAGCCTCTGGTCTGAGGGGATGGAGGAGGCTATCAGTCTCCACTGGTTTTCTAGTCTATTCAGCACTGGCTGATTATTATTATTATTAGTAGTAGTAGTATTACTCCTATTCTTAATCTAACAATTCATTATCTTGGAAATTATTTCAAGAACCTAAAATAAAATAATTCCATTTGAAGTGGTATGCAATGCTTTATTTCAATCATCAGTTAAAATTGTGATTCATCAACCACATTTTCAGATTCTTGTCTGGTGACAACAGTAATGAAGGCCATTCACAATGTTGATTTGAGGCTTTTTTTTTTTTTTTTTTTTTTCCCCATGTCATCTTGGCTGTTGCACTAAAAACTTCAATATGATAGAAGTGGACATGGCTATAACAGTGGATTAAAAAAAATATTGTCAGAGATAAAATAGTGAAGAAACCCTACCATGAGTTAGTGAAGTTTTTAGACAGATGGATGCTAACATCAGGTCCAGGATGTTGTCATAAAACTAAGAAAATAACTTAGAGACTTAAATGGAACCTAAAAATCAATCAGAAAGAATGAAACTGTGTTTAGCTTTTATGCAGTGGCTCTGAAGGGCTGAGCCTGTTTTCCAGTTAAAACCACAGGTAAGGATTAAGAACAGCCTGCTTCTAGTATGTATTTCCAGAACATGTATGGAATGCAGGCTTCTTCATTCACTTCTCTTAAAGGAAAAGCAGGGGTTTGCAAGGAAACAGTTCACTAGACAAGAAGTATTCAGTGTCTGGAGAATAAGAGTTTAGTCAAAATGGTTAAAAGCTGGATGTTTCCCACCTGGGTAAGCCTTGACCACTATAGCAGTCAGGCTTTCCCTTCCAGCCCTAGAGATATTATTGCAGGGAGCTTCTTGGGAGGGTTAGAGATGAGCATTTCACATCTTTAGATGCACCATAACCTGGATCCCTGCCCTCAGACCTGGCCTGCCTAAGTAAAACCTATGGAAACCTAAACCAGTTGGAAAGGGGTTTTGGTATTTAACAGCTTGGTTCATGGCAGAAATATCTTTAGAACATATTAGCCTGAAAAATAAATGTAAAGACAGAATACTACTGTCCCTGCCATGCAACCTGGGTGACCTAGTTTCAGCTACCATTTTGCAGTATTCCTGTAAAAGAAATAAAGATCTCAAAACTAGTGTTCCTTACAAACATGTGTAGTGATTCAAATAAGAAGCTTAGCTCATATACATTTATGAGCAACTTCTGATTATGTCATATTGTCTACGAAAGCTGTGATACACTTCTGCGCTTTGAATATACAAGCCTTTATGGAGAAAAAACAAGCAAAATGCATAGATATCTCTGTATGCTATTAATCTGGCTTAAAATCTGAGCTGTGAACAAAAAAATGTAGCTGAGGAAATGAAAAGTTAAATACCTTTCCAAATAGCTTTTTACATTGTGGTGGGTTGACCTTGAGTGGCTGCCAGATGTGTTATCAACACTATTCTAGCTACAAATAAAAGGCACAGCACAAGAAGGGCTGCTATGGGTAAAGTCAACCCCACCCCAGCCAGACCCAATATATACATAAATAACATAAACTAACTTGAAGTTCAAACATAGCCCAAGCTGTATGCCAATCTATAGGCTTAGTCCAAACAAAGTTTTAAAGTGACTTTTACTCTGTTCCATACTGTATTTTTTTCAGCTGTCCCATTTATCTAGCTCTTCTTTCATCATCTTCAGATGTATTGTGCCCAGCTACACAAACCTTTAATATAAAACCACTTAGAGCAAACATCTCAGTGACATGACATCTCTCTCAATGTTGCTGTGTTTATAGAAGCCTCCTATTTTACAATCATAAGCTTAAAAAGAAAGTGTAATCTACTACGACAATATGTCAGAAAGTGTTTTAGATAGAGCTCATTCAAAGAGAGGTTTTGTTCTCCAAATTCTACAGGTTTCTTTAAAGAAATACTTTCAAAGGTGCAAAGTTTTCCCACAACGGTAATTTTGGGAAAGATAAGGTGCTTCCTTGATATAATAGGATATAGTTTGGGCTCCCATATTTTGGTAAGGTTCAACTATTATATAGCATACTAACACTTTTTTCCCTGCCTTAATCTTAATCGATGTTTTATCAAGCTGTCAGCAATGGGAATCAAATCGAGATGAGCATTAATGTAATAGATCTAAATCAATCCCCCCAAACCAAACTGCACATGACTTTCGGGGGGAGGGGGGGAGGTGGCTGATCTAATCATTATGGTTCTCAACTTCCTTTGCAATGTTGTGTGAAAGCCACTCAGCATGTGTAGCAGTCGAATTCCTGCTTAGATGTGAAAATGAAAACCAAATACAAATGCCGTGCAACAATAAATTCCCCATAATTTATTGATTAACAGCCTGTCAAGCTCTGCAGAATATACAGGGGAGACACTAAAAGGAAGGTACAAAGAGAAGATCTCATATCTACCTTCACTGCCTTTTACTTATTATTTAACCATTGTTCCTCATTTATGGCAATGTGTGAGTACTCTTTTAGTCACTTATGTTACTATTCAGTTGAAATAATGATCCTTCTCAATGATCAGCAAGTTAAGAATGTAAAGATAGAAGGAAAATGAGATAAAATCAGCACTGTTATAAGCCTATAACTCCTGGTATGTCAGGTATGACTAGTATTCAGCAAAGAAAAATATTAAATGCATTTAATGTGTTCATATTGCAACAAGTACTATTAGCAATTTTGTAAGCATACTCCAGTTAACAAAAATCAACCTTTTATTTTTAGATTTTTAGAAGTAGATCTGGCTTCTGAGATGACTACTTTCTTCTGCTGTGGAGGTACAGTGGTAGAAATAAATAACAGCTCTTGGGCTTTCTGGGTGTTTTAAACTAAGTGCCTAGGCAAGTCAATTGGACTTTCTCAACATTTACTTAGAGAAGGATCAACACTTTTAGAAGGTTATTTTTCCCTTCTGCCTTAACTGGCTTTGTTACAATGGGCTCATCCATGCTCTGGGTGTATCTACCTGTCTTTGCTAACTAGAAGAATAGGAGAATAGGTTAGGCTGGATATCTATGTCTGGAGAGGTGTATGGTATACTATAAGAGATTATTTTCAAAGCACTCAACGTTGTAATATTGTAATTAAATTGAGTAGGTGAGGATAATTATGAGTCTGTTAAGTCTCAACCATACTGTTGTAAACCATATATGGACACAGCACATGTCAAAGGAGGCAAAAAGTATGAGTTTTTGGGAAAAAAGTACAAACTGTATCTCTGAAGGAGAATGAAAGCACTAACAGAGCATGAATAATCATTTCAGTCCATTAAGGACATAAAATTTCACAGAAATTAATTCTCAGATCCTCACTGTTCAAAACCCTGCTGATGTTTATGCAACAGGATATATACCTGTGGTTACCAGGGTCATGAAAGAAAATAAATTATAACATAGAGCCATGGTACTCTAACAAGAGTCTTCTTGTTTGAGAACATTTTAACACAAAAAATTGAAAGAATAATTAATGACAGAGCTCCTAATAGAAGTTTTAAATGTCTTTTGCATTTTTTTCCAGTATATTCTTAGAAAATACCAAAAGACATTGGGGTGTTATTTTCCATTCAAGATTATATTTAGTTATCTTGGGTTTTCCCCCTTTTTTAATATAACAAATACCTGGATACCTGCTTTTCTGTGCTTATTACTTAAGACATTTCCACCGGTCTTACAGGCTTCTACTCTTAGGAAGAACTTCAGTTATCAATTAATTTATCAATCCATTTGTTTTCTTCATAAGTTGAATGGCAGAACTGAGTACATACAATTTTTATATACACAGTATAAGCACACTGTGAAGGCAGAACAGAACTACTTCTGTATAAATTGAGACTTAAATAACTTCAAAATATTTATCATCTTTACAGTTATTAAAAATTAATTTATGAAGATATTGCTGAAAGCTTTGCAATTGGTTACAATAATCTGCTTTCTCAGAAAATATTTTTGATGTGAGGCATGGGTTTCAGAACACAGAGTAAAGAACTGCAAACTTCCCTTTTATTCTATTTTATTAGTTTCTTTGAGACCTGATTTTTTTTTCCAAAATTGAACGGTTTTCCATATTTTTTTTGTTATCCATTAATGGATATCTTGTTGATACTTCTCTCTTTCATTGTTTTCTTCTGTAAATGAACATATAATAAAGGAATAAAATATCCAAAAGGAATAATGCCTAAATTTTAATTCTTTCAATGTTCTTTTTTGCTGTTTTAAGACTAAGGAAAACAAGTGAGTCTAAGATATCTCAGCAAGATTTTTCCAGGAACTAGAAAAAAATCTTTATCTTAAAAAAAAAAAGAAAGAAGGCCTCCGTCTTACAGTCTTCTCATATTTGTTCTTGGGAATTGTTTTTGTTTTCTTTTACTTTGTGTTTCTTTAAACAATGATAATTTATTTTTTTCTGAACTGAGTTCTGTCACAGGTATCCTGCTCTTGGACACAATCCTAGAAAAGAATAACAGGAGTTCAAGAACTGTATATGTGATAAAAAAAGAGCGGTTGCCTATGACAATAAAAAGATCATTTTCACATGTTAATAATTGTATTTGCTTTCCAAATTTGAACATTGTTCCACAAAAATAAACCACCGTGAAAATTATCTGACCCAGAACTAGTGGCTGATAATTAAATTCCTGCCATTTCGAACTTTAAGGGACTCCTTACAACAGGAAAGCACAGCTGTAGTTTATTTACAGGCAGAAAATTTGAATGCCCATTGTCAGTGAAGGAGGACTTCTGCTTATATCTTTCTGAGTAAACAGGGAGTTGAGTACTTTATCATTCCTTAATGGGGTAGGACAAAAACAGAGTAGTTAAATAAGACTGTGGCAAATAAGAGGTCCACAGTGATAAATTCTATAATAATTTCCATGTACTGTAAACATGTGTGTTACAAGCCTGAACTTTATGAGTAATCGCTTCATTTTGAAGTAATTAGAATTCTATGCCATTAACAGCAGGAAGTCTGGATAATTGTATTTTAGAATGAAATGTCTGGGGAAAGACATTTCTGGTTTTATGACAATTATGTTTATGATTAATGATAGAAATGACAACATGCAATATAAATACAAAACAGCAAATATTAACTGTATCCATCATGAATGACAGTATGAAAACTACAGTGAATCAGTAATTACAGGTAAAGAAGAGCTTGATAATCTTGTTTTGCTTCATATTGGAATATCCTCATAAATTTCGAGATGTAAGGCTTCCAGCTGCTTCATAACAGACTCTCAGCGTGAAATACTAGAGATGATTAGGTGCAAAATGAAGTTATATGGTGTGGGCCAGCCAAAACACTGTTCTGTGGGAATGCTAGAGCATTACCTTGATGGGGTCAGTGATGTCATTCAAACACATCTATAGAACAACACACTATTGTGTTTCATTAACACAACAGTTATTAAAGTCAATACTCTTTCCTTTGGGCTTTTACCAAGCATTGGAATATCTTAGGTAATATAAAAATCCTTCCAAAGCAGATGAAACTGCTTTTGGAGTTGACCTGAATTTGTTTCTAGATACCTCCACTCTCCCAGTTCCAGGAAGAATTACTTGCTCATGTATTGCTTCATGTGAACTGCTTCTGTGCCAGAGCAGCCCCATGCCTCTGTGTCAGAGCTAAAACAACTTCTACCAACTGGCCATTTTGGACTATCGCAGTGAAAAGTCTCCTGAGTATTTTGCAGTACAAAGTCTCCAGCTCCATGAGGAGCCTGCTGGCAGGGCTAGAAGGACTGGAGCTGTGCCGTAACTGATCAGCCACATCAGATCAAGTATGACTCTGAAAAATTCTGTCTTTGGAAAATAATCCATTCCGTAGCAAACTGTAGACCATGTCACAGGAACTGAAGGGTAGTCACACTCCAGATGAGTAGCTTGTGTGTTGCTCTCTCCTCTTCCTGACACATCTATAGATAACTGAGGTGGAGGAAGACATCATTCTCTTCCCTCCTGTTTATACCTTCATTGACAGTCTGGGGTATTTCCATACAAAAGTGGGTGCTGGAGTGAGTAGACGTTGGTCTGTTCAGCTATCTTCATCAGTGTAATTAAAGCTAAACCAACTAACACAGGGTATTGTAAATGGAGGAAATTGACATTCCCATCCATCAGAAGTTGAAAGTTTTAAAAATTGTTTTAAAATGTCTGAAAATGTTTTTTTAATCTTACACCACAACAGACCTTTTCAAAATAGAGGTTCTCGACAGGATGTCTTTATTGAATTGCTTTTCACAGTAAAGTTTCCTAGTGGTATTCATCATCTTAGCATACTGCATTGATTTTATTTTTCTTTGTTTAGCTGGTTGATGTCTTTCATTCGTGACTTTACAACCAAATACTGGGTACTCTGTGTCATGAAACAGCTGGAACTCTCATACACCTTGTTCCTCTTGCAGCAACAGGTTTGCTTGTTTGTTTTTTTGTTTACTGAAGACTTATTGAAAGATATTGTCTCTCTCTCCTTGTGTTTTTCTCTTGTTCTTAATATCTTCATAAAGTTATGTATAATCACTTAGGCATTGCTCTGCTAGACCTGTATGTCTTTGTTAGTCATTTTATCAACCTAAACATCTCAAGGAGAAGGAAAAAACACAAGACTTCCAACAAAAAGCAGAAGTTCTATGGAAAGATGAAAACTATCCCACAGGTTTTTCTTGATAGCTTCCAAATAAATATATGCATTAGGAAGTATGGACATTTCATTGCACAGTACCTGAGAATGGAGAATGAGATTAAATTTTAAAGTTCTCCCCTCCCTTGTGGAATTTATTAACAACTATCTCTTCAGATTTTTGGAGAAAATGTTTTGCAGTCAGCTGCAATCAAGAAACCTGGGTTGTACAGAACTGTCCTCTCAAGTCCATTGGATGTCTTTATCATGATAGGTCTAGTTCTTTAATTTTTATTACTCTCCCTATCCCTGAGATTCCCTCCAACCAGCACACTCTGATTCATCAGCCCCTTGCAAAAATTGCAGTTCCCTCTTGTGCCTTCCCACTGACATCCAAACAAGAGGCATCATGCACTGTGCCAATGCACATCAATTAGTTGGCAGGCCACCCAAACAGCAGAGATGGCTGTTACATTTATAATGTAATTTTGAAATCATACTGAAAACTAGTACAGGACTCATTCATTTTGCATTCTTGAGGACTCCCACATGCAGATTTTCATTAAAATTGTGGAAATGCAATATCTTTGATGCCTCGATCTCCTTGCAAATGTGGCCACGGTTAGTCAGCTTGTAAAGTGGGGAACCAGCAAACAACAGAAGGGTATGTTAACAATGAAAATAAATTAGAAGTATTATGCACACAGGATTAAGTTCTCTTCTACGCTTGTAATTTCTGAGACTGTTGGGAGTGGCTCTAATTTCAACTGAGCCTTTTGTTTTCGAAAAAAACAGCTAAGGAGATCCATTGCAGGTACAAAAACTGTAAACCCTTGTAGGCAATTAGAAAAAGCTTGCCGTTCAGTGAAGGTTTCTGTATTCTGAAGATGTTCAATAAACAATGAATAGCCCCAAGTGCCTACACTGCAGTTGGGCACTGTAATAGGAAATGACCATGAATATTTTGTAATTATCTTCACCGTAAGAGTCCTGGCTTCTTCTATTTGTTAGTCATAAAACTTTTTGTTACACCTATGATTCTAAGATCTCTGTATTCAGCTAGGTAGGAATATATTCATTGCCTATGGGGTTTCCCTTCAATCAAATATTGAAAAATGTTTGCACCTTGCATGAACACTCACATTCTGCTGTGCAAGAATGAATACAGGTTTCTGCTATTTGTCTTGAAACCATTCATTTTTGTTCATGCCATAGAGATGCAGAGACAGTGTTGTCTTTACTTTGCACACAGTACTGCCCCACTGTGTTTCAATTAAGCCTATCAGCGGTAAAATACATAAAAGAAACAGTGTGATGTCTAATGAGACCATGTCTAAGAACCCAAATAAACAACCTGCTTAAAGAAAATCTTTAAAGGCAAACAGTATTCCTTGCTTTAAAAAATAATACAAAAAAGCTTTACATTTTTTCTTTAAAAAGCAACTTTTCTGCAAACCGAGGGATTCTGGCTGACATAAAAGGTAGTGATGGGGGAGGAGGAGGTGGGTCAAACCTCAAATCAGGACGTGTGAGAGACAGTCAAAAGAGCACCTCAAAGCCAAATTATGTACTCTTGATATCAGAGAAAAAAATAAATCTACATGACCACAGGTATTGCCTGCTGGAAACCCACGTTTTGCTTGTGGTATTTTAGTTAGAATTTCTGTTAACAGTTTCCGCTTCTATTTCACACACACTAAATGATACAAGTGATCTGTATAATATCCTACCAAATGTAATTAAACATTTTTGTTAAATGTTTTAGTTATTGCTGAGCTGGTTTAAAATATGCACTACACTTAAATAATGTTTTTGTCCTCAGTTTGTTTGCTTAAGCTGTGTCTTCAAAAGAGAGGGTAGCTTCTGGGTTGATGGTACAGTTTTAGACCTAGATACAGAGTGTTATCTACGTATGCAGTTAAGTGAATAGGATTATACATGTGACTAACAAATGCAAAGTTCATTATCATCACAGAAAGGATAAATAAGGAGTATAAACCTGTGCTTACACTCACATCTCTCAATCACTACTCTTAATAATTAACTTCAATGGAATTCTAGACATTAAGTACAGAAATAATCACCAGAACACCATTTTTTTTTTTTTGTGAAGATCTCACAATGCAAGATATATTTATTTCCAGCTCAATTTTGTGAAAGCTTTTTAGCTTTTCAGGTTTCTAGCACAGTCATTGTGCTTGAACTTTTATTTCTGTTTTCTGATGGTGACCTGCATGTGATTGACAGTTGACCTGAAAAAGTATCTGCTGAAACAGAAGGGAAGTAAATTGTAAAACAAAACAGGACAAAATCCTACGAAAAGACCAAGGCAAATCTGAACGCTCAGCATATTGCTATATAGTATTCTAATAACACAAGAAATCCTTTACAGTGATAAGAATGTCAAAGCAAACATCTTAAAAAAAAAAAAAAAAAAAAAAAAAAAAAATTACGGTAAAAGGGGGAGGAGAAAGATTACGGTAACAGTGAGAGGAAAACATTGAGTCCAAAATCACACCATCAAGAGAAGAAAGTAATCTTGCAGCCTACATGAGAGTTTAAATTTTCACAGTTCAGTTTTGGCCCAATGCCTACATGCAATCCTGCTTCACTTCTGATTTTTCACTTTAAAATATGTAGCTTGCTGTCATGTAAAAATAGGACAAAAATTCCTTCCTACAGTCACACAGGCATACTGTAGATTTTAATACTCGCTTTGGAGGTATTTGTTCCTTGGGGTACATCATCAAAAGACTTTAAAGCTAATGTTGTTTAATACAGAGTGACCAATTTAAAAATAATAATAAAAAAAGACCTAATGGAAATGACTAGGTATATGGTCTCAGAAAAGAATATTTGCTATACTGTAGAATATGTTAGTCTTTAAACCCATATCTTCAGGACTTAGTGTTGTGGTCCTCTGTGTGATTTCCCTAGACCTCTTTCTCTTTACATTCTCTAAACAAAAAAGTTTCATAGACACAGCTCCAGATGTCACACACAAAACTTTTTCTTCATGAACAAATGAACAGGAATCAAACTATCAAGGAAAAAATCCCAAGGACCCCACTTTGATGGAGATACAACTGTGATTTTTTGAGTCCAATTCTGTTTAGTATTCAGTACAGCCTGGAAAATACTTTTACAGAATTAGTAAAGCCCAATAGTCTAGAAATGCAGTGAGAATATATAATGGAGAACTTGTGTGACGACTGTGGTGTGAAAAACATTCCCAAATAAATGTAAACATTTCAGATGTTATCTTCTGCAGAATTTTATGTACAGGGTAAGAAAAAAAGTCTTTTTAGGATATATTATGATATTTAGAAGAATTGCATTGCTACAAAACATGGGCTTGTGAGGTACTATGGAAATTGTAGCTAAATTCTATCTTCAGATATGGGTTTTTTGCCAAAATCTATGGGAACTGTATATTCATTACCAAGTACAAGATTGGCATTAATTTTTAAAAGTTTCATGTCTCTTCATGTGTGTCTCTACACGCATCTGATTGTGCCTTACATATTATATTTTATGTGTGTATATATATTTATACATACAGGGCTATATATTTATATTTACTCTGTGTAAATATGTAAACTCTAGCAAAATGAAAAAGAAAATATGTTGGTGTTATTCTGTGGTGAATGTGTTTGCATCTATTCATGGATATATCCTGTATTTCTAATTCTCTGTATCCAGACATTCACGTAAATTTACTTTTGTTGCATTCATGCCCTTTGTGGACTACCTAATACAACATTTAATTGCACTATCATTTGCTATCATTTAATTGTAAGCCTTTCAGTAGGCTCACCTGTCAATTTCAAAATTTTTAAGACCTTTCTCTCTTTGATTGGTCAATGACACTGATATTCTTTGCCTTCATCTTATGTTTTCAAGTAAACATCTTCTTTCAGTCACAAACACTCAATGTTTTTCCATATGTAACGAAAGCGTGGTCCAGTTGGGCCGCTGAATGGTGCCGTCTAGCTATGCCTAGGGTAGCAATAACCAGTCTCACAGTCATTTAGACTGTGTTAGGATGTTCAGACACTAATGGCCATTTTGAACCAGTAGTTTGGACAAGGCCGTGTCAATTTGAAGGAGAAAAGGCTAAAGTGTAAGCAGTTTCTAAGCTAGAAAATGGTGCATAACCTGCTTCCTTTGTTACTATAAGTGTAACCCCTGATGCTGCTGCAATACTACTAATAATTATCTAGGCCTAATATTTAATAATTTTTATTTCTGTGTGGATGCAACATGGTAATGCGTGGATCCCATAACTTTTCAAATCCAAAAATTCAGAGGAAATTGAGAGGACCACTGAGAACACTGTTAATCTGAAGGAAAATAGGAACATTAGGACATTAATTCTGGAATGACCTGTAGATCAAACAATTAGTTTAGAATCTACATTTGAACATTAGTTCATAACCTAGCCTTGCAGAAACAGGTCATTCTCAGTTAAAAAAAAATAATTGGGGAGGGAGGGCCTGTAGGGAATGAGAATGGAGGCTGATGAACCACACAGAATCCATCATAGAAAGAATTATTACTGTGACCTTGGAAAAAGGAGAAAGGTACAAATGGCAAGAGTGAATGGCAAGTGTAAATGGAAAGTGAGCATTAGAATCTCAGCATATGCCATCAATGTCTGACTTATAGGTAAATGATTGTAGCCTGAGCTGAGTGCCAAGTCCTCCTTAGACAGTATTTGAGAGACAAGTATTTGATTGTTTTACGTAAGAATACACAAAATCATTTTATGTGTGTTTTAAGGTTATATATTTTTTGCAACTGCAAAGCATTCTGTCAAACTGGCCCTTAGTACCTCATCTCTGTGCTGCAGGCTTTTGAGAGAACTAAACAATGATATATGCGAAAAATCAAACAACTCAAAAGAATGTGCCACTGTGCTACACTGTAATGGCTGTCTTAAACAGACTATTTTGCATGACACATGCCTGAACCATCTTTTGAGTAGCTGAGGATCTTTCCACTCCAAAAGCCACCCATCCACTCAGAAAGCCACATGGCATCTCATGAACCAAAAATATATCCCTTGTCTTCGATGGTACTATAATCTGAATTTTGAAGTCCCGAGGAGTGGTCTCCCAGGAAGCAAAGGTCCTACTGTGATCCCAGATTGGGCTGCCTTGACTTTGTCCTGAAGGACCTCCAGAAGAGGAAGACGATAACAGAAGGTTCTTCTGAAACCACCTAGCGATGTGGACAGCTGTCCCGTCATACTAGCATCGTGCTTGGGTGCAGCTGGAGAGTGCTGTCTGTGGAAAATTGTCTGCTGCTGTGCTTGAGACACTGCTTGCAGACTTGTTGTCTTAATGAGAAAAAAGGACAGGCCTAAAGCAGCTTCAGGGTACCCTCTGAGAGACTGTACAGAGATATTTCAGTGCTACAGTGAGTGTCCTCTTGTAAACCTATCACTGCTCATACCATATTCTATATCTTCAGAAAGTCATAAAAGTAGTTTTAAAGATGCCCTCACCTCTTCCATACTTCCTTTCTGACTTTCATCTGGCATTGCTTCACGTTCTTACTTTCCTCACACCCATCCACAGCCCATTACTCCAGCCTGATCAGGGGGCTGGAGCACCTCCCCTATGAGGACAGGCTGAGGGAGTTAGGCGTGTTCAGCCTGGGGAAGAGAAGGCTGCGGGGTGACCTCATTGCAGCCTTTCAATACCTGAAGGGAATCTACACCCAGGAGGGGAGTAAACTCTTTGAAAGGGCCGACAATAGCAGGACTAGGGGAAATGGATACAAGTTGAAGGAGGGAAGATTTAGGTTGGATGTTAGGGGGAAGTTCTTTACTAGGAGAGTGGTTAGGCCCTGGAACAGGCTGCCCAGGGAGGTTGTGGATGCCCCGTCCTTGGAGGTGTTCAAGGCCAGGTTGGACGGGGCCCTGGGCAACCTGATCTAGTAAATGTGTATGTTTGGTGGCCCTGCCAGGCAGGGGGGTTGGAACTACATGATCCTTGAGGTCCCTTCCAACCCGGGTCATTCTATGATTCTATGATTACGTATAATCAATCTACACAAGCCCACTTTTGGCTCCCCCAGCACCTCCCACCAGATCCACTTTTTCTGTAGCCTCATTCCATTTTCATTTATTTCTTGTCTGTTCCTTCAGGTTCCCTTCTTCCCCCAACACAATCAGTTCCACAGCTTTACCTTCCCCTCCATGTTCTGTGATTAAAACCAATGTACTGTTATACAAGAAGAACAATAAACACACACAAATTCAGTCACAACAGAAGTCATAGGCAAGCTAAAAAAAAATGGAAGCACTCCTTCCCATTGGCCAAAATGTTTGCTATACAAAGACATTTTAATTAATATAATTTAAAAAACATATTAAGAAAATAATAGTTAAAGTAATCTTTGCATGTCTCCACACTTTGTAGCCATTGAACTACAGGACAAGATAAATATCTAAAGGTCTTTCAGCGTTCCCAGTACTCAAAAACACTTATTGGCTTTAATGAAAGTTCTTTTTCCTCAACTGTGCAGTCGAAGGGATGTAATATTGTGCCATTGTCCTGGGTTAAGCTGAGACAGAGTTAACTTTCTTCATAATAGCTAGCAAGAGGCTGTGTTTTGGATTCGTGCTCAGAAGAAAGCTGATAAAAAGTGATGTTTGCGCGGCTGCCAGGTCAGCTTCTCGGGCTGTCTGCAAACAGGAGAAGCTGGGAGGGAGCACAGCCCCAGTTACTAGCCCAGGATTTGATCTTTGGGTTGGGATTGAGACCCAAAGTGGTCAATAATCTCTTCCATAACACACACATCATGCCCAGAATATAGGTGAGGACCCTCCAGAAGACCGGCCCTTTTTGGTTCTGGATCTCTTTTGCTCTGGGTCATCTCGCTCCGGGTGGTCCCTCTCCCAAGTCCTCCCCTGTCTCACCCCCCACCCTGGTCAGCTCTCGGTCTGGGATGCTCGAACTGTTATCTCTGTTCCATAAGTTTCGGGACTCTCCCTGCTCTGGGATTGTTAGTCGGGAACAGGCTGAGCCTTGGTCATCAGGTGGGGGGGCAGTATCACTGTGTATCACTCATTTGTATATCTGTATAGAGTATTATTGTCAATATTATTATAGTTTAGTTATTAAATTGTTCTTATCTCAACCCATGAGTCCTTTTTTTCCCTTTACTCCTTAAATTCTCTCCCCAATTGTCGGGTGGGGGAGGATTGCGTGAGTGGGTGTGTGGTTTGGCCCCCAGCCAAGGGTAAACCCATCACAGCCATATAGTGCCCTGCTTTTAATACTGACATCCATGTTTCCCAGATCAGCAAAGTGCTTGGTCTTATCAACTTCCTGGGACTTGGGTAGATACTGCAGCTGCTCGGTCCCTTGTAAAATGGTATTTCAAATTGGAAAAAGAATGAATGAATATTCATAACCATTCACCTACAATTCATCTTGGATATCATGAGGGAGCTACTTGCTGTGTTTTCTTGTGCAATAGAATGTCATCAGTTACCAAAAACTCTTGCACACACAAAGGGCATTTGTTGTAAACGAATTTAAATGCAAATTGTTGCAGGGCAAATTGTTTCCCTGCCTGTTACTTTTTCAACTCAGAACTGGCATGCTCAAAAGTTGTAATAAAAAAAATTGTTTCCCAGGTACTCATGGCAACATGTTATTAAAATGAAGCATGCGTGTATATTCATGAAGAAAATTGGAAAATCTATTCTTATTCAGAAAGAAAGTCTGAGACAATTTCCTGCCATTTCAAAGGACTCTTTCCAAAGTACCTGTTCCCAGTCAGGTACCTCAGCCACTCACCTCCTTAACTTAAAATTGTTGCAACTCAGTGTCCATGTTGGCTAAATGCAAACCTTTTTCTGTCCCTGTGGATATTAAACTACTTTAAGTTCAGGAAGTGCCGCAGTCAAGACTTAACTACAGTGTTTTTGAAACCATCAAGTAAATAATTTTATATACTATATATATATATAAACACACACAGCCTTAAGGCAGCTCCATTATGCAGAAAGCTGTCATCGCAGATATTCACTCCCCTGTTCCATGCCGCTGTGTAATATCCACTTGCATTCCCACAAGGCACTCCAGTCCTTTCTGTAGTGAGCTGTATTGTAGTGCTAGATAAAAACAGTGTGCTTTACGTACAAGGACTGCCTTTCTTCTTTCACACAAACAAGTGCTTTTCCTAAGTTCTGAAACACACAGCATGGTAGAAACCAATACTCTCCTTATTAACCCATTAATAAATAAAACACTGACATGCCTGACGCTTTTCTTCAAGCTGGGATTTCCTATCCCAAAGCTGTGGAAGCTTGGCTCACTCTTTTTAGTGAGTTCCAAAACCTTAATTGATGAACCACCTGTTTTGCAATCAGTGCTTATGAAGACTGGAGGAAACACTTGTTGAAATATATTGGCTGACTCTATATACAGATCACAACTTTTGACTTCCCAGTCTTCCTTTAACGCTAAGGCTTTCATGCCTTACTGATTGGTTCTAGTGTTTGTGTACAGTGTATCAATGCAAAAATCCAAACAGAATACATTCATATCAGTGCTAGTTAAGCTGAGTGCATCGTTTCATTTTGGGAAATATCTCTTTTTGTGAGAGCAGAGAACACCAGAAGTCAACATGTAACCAGAAGCAGTCCTTCCCACAGTGAAGGGTAAATTTAATTGCAGCTATTATGAAGATTTCCATACCTTTCTCATGTCTTATTAATTATCTCTTTTACATTTCTTGATACCTGAGTTCATAGGAGAATATTCAATTCAGTGTCTGTAGATGAGTGTTAGGGAATACAGGACCATAACATAACACCATGGTTTTATGAGACTAAGCACAATTTTACAAGACTATGTTTCTGATCTGGCGAGAATAAACTTCCATATTTTTAGGGTTCAAATAGAATACCAGAACAAGAAGAAAATGTTTGAGCTAAGAATTTTGATAAATTGCATTTTGGGAGAATCCAGTGGCCTAGCCATAAGTAGGTGTCTATTCTTGTTTGGAAGGAAGTCTTGACTTGTTGCTTCTGAAGGATGTGGGAACATATGTACGTGTCATTAGGCTGCTCAATTCCCTTCAGGTGTCTTGTGGACCCGACAGTGTCATACCTGGTAGTATGTCTCTATGTGTCCCTAGTTAGACAACCAAGTCATGCTTTTCCTTTTTAAACTAGAACTAATTACTCCAGTAAAGCTTTGCCATGTATTCTGGAGAATCCTCTCCTGAGGTGTATACGTTTAAATATGCAACCTGGCATACAAAAAGAGCTCCAATACCACTTTTCTAGTTTTGAAATATGAGATATTGGAATAACTTAGAAATGGAAAATTCTTTCCCCCTCATTTTCTACTGGAAAACCGAGAAGAGAAAAGAGAAGTTAAGAGCTGTCAAAAAATACCATATTAACTTGTAAGTGTTAAAGTTTGGAAAGTAAGACTTAAAAGGAACAGTAATGCTTTTTTTCATTTGCACCTGCCCTTTTCGGTCAGAAATCAATATGAGCTATCACTCTGAGGATGGTGCCTGTGCAAACCTTAAAGTTCTGCAGAAAGGATGAGCTAATTCAACATTTAGTGATCTCATGCCCTTCAAGCCTGTTCTGAATTGTTTTGGCAGCAGGAGAGGCAACCAGTGCAACTCCCAGACAGAGTCAGACACTGATCTAAAAGAGAAAATGACCTGAAATACTAAGAGCTACCTCTGAAAAAAAGCTGCCTTTTAAAGGTGCTCCGGAAGGTTGGTTTTACAGCTCTTTCCTATAGATATGTGCTTTTTAGGGTTACGTTATGTTAATATCATATAATGAGACTATGATTTTAATTTTTTACTTTAGAACAACAAACCTCCCTGGTATTTTAGAAAATGTCCCCTGAAACAAAAGTCGTTCAGAACAAAAATTGAACAAAAAGTCTTTTACTGAAGCAATTCTCAATATGCTTCCATTTTTCTCCATTCTCTGAAATCAGGATGTCTTTCTACCACTGACATGGTAAGGAAACAGTATCAGTTTCTGAGAAGAAATCCAGAGTGTTTTTCTTTTTGTTCATCCTAATTTGGGGACAAAACCCAGCACTTTTGTAAAGGAAAACCAGTATGGTAGCAACAACAAAACTAGGATTCTCATTGTGACACTGCAAATTTTAGCAGATTTTGTTTTGAGAGCAGTGAAATATTTATATTGTCCAGGCTGCTGAAACACCGGAAACATTTCAGTTTCCAAAATAAATATTCTTCCAGACCCCAGCCAGCACATATTCCAGAGAGAGAGAACTTGATTTCTGTGACATCAGATTACCCCCATCCCAGCTGGAGAGCTTGTGGAGCAGCCAGTTGGAGAGCCTGGGAGACCAGCAGCTCACCAGGTGAACAGCTGGGAAATCAGATGTCCTGGAAAGACTGGCAGTCTACTCATCAGGCAGCTAGCTGTCAGGAAAGCTGCCCAGGAGGCAGAGTAGGTGGTCTCGCCAACCTATTTCCCTGTATGATTTCCATCAGCATTAACTAAAATAAATAATGGGGCTATTCCATCAGAATATATATATATGTATATATGTATATATCTAAGTCAAAAGGTTTCTGCCTTGCCCCTTCATCCCATCTGTCCCTGGATCTTAATGCTTAACAAGCCCATTATTTGAATATGCATTGTTTTGTCAGCCTTATTACACCTAAGGGGATGGACAAGCCTCTCTCGCGGTTGTTGTATCTCATTATTCTTTCTTTCTTTCTTCTCCTTCTTTCTCTTCTTTTCTTTTTCTTTGTGCCCTATTTGTCTCTTACCAATACATTATCTATTTCTTAAGCAGCTAGCAATTCCCCTGTTTTTGCAGTATGTGAGCTTTTTCCAACTCTTTTTAAACCACAAATTGTATTTGGGAGGTAAATGGGTGAGGTCTGGATGTTTCTTCCCATATCCCCATTAACCATCAGTATAAGCAAAATAAAGCCACATGACAAGTCATGCTGTTGCTCCCAAATATTATCAAAATATTCAATAACCCCTCCTCACAATTGTCACATTTGCTTGTCATTTAACGCCTTGTTTTTAGTGTGCCATTTTCCTAGCTGTAATCTAAAATAAATGTAACAAGGGGTTTCAGAATTTGGTTTGATATCTCAGTCAGTATCATTATGGGGAAATGAAATGGTCTGACAGATTTTCTTTTTAGCACAATTAGGTAGGAGATACTGTTTAGGAATCGTTTTGCCCTTGACACTTTTAAGACTGACTCTTGGGTTATGGAATCTGCGTGTGAGTGTGAAACACAGTATCTATGTCAAAAGTATGAAAGAAATTTGGAACATTAGCCTTCAGGCTGGGATTAGAAACTAGGTAAACTGTATCATAAACCCAACTATTCAGCCTTCATTCTCCCACGATACACCTATTTGATTTTTTACCAATTTCTGGGTAACATATAAGTAATTCCACAGAAAGTTTCTCCACGCTGCCTGCCATCTGTCAACAAACTCAATTCTGACAGGAGTAGCCAGCATCTCAACGGTGCAAAACAATTTAGTGTCAGTGTTGGATGTGTTCCAGTGCATTTCCTCAGCACAGATGAGAGAAACTCTGTCAACTGAGCAGTGTTGCATATGTTTTTATCTGCTGTTGGCTGGGGATTGAGCTAAAACTACTAAATTCATTTCACTTAGAATCTCAAATTTTACCTAGTACTCTGTGTATAGCATGCAGCATATAGGGGAAGGAAATCAATAGCATTAATGGGCAATTATGAAATAAAGAGACCCAGGCATGTATTGTAAGAACTGACATAGAATGTAAATGTGAGTGGGCTGTGATAGGGAAGAAAAACACAATGAAAATAATGGCAAGTAAATATAAAGTTCATACCTCCCACAATTTTCCTGAGCCATAATTCCTTTGTAAACCAAGACTGCCTCTGCAAGAACAAAGCATCCCTTGCTCTGAAGAACTTGAACTCTTTTCATAAAACAATTCACCCATATCCACCTATGACCTTCCATTTCATAAAACACAGGGTATATGAAATGCCCCATTTCTAGGAGCGTATCTCATTTACACCAGATGAATAGAATCATTGATGGCAACAGTTCAGAGCCTATGAATTTGACCTCTGCTTTACCCGAGCAATTAGAGATAATAAAGGGCATGCAGAAACTCTCCAGACATAAATTCTTGATGCCTCCTTTGATAAGGGTAATTTAATGATCTGAGTAAGGGTTTGGACACATGAGCATGTTAGTCCTTGAAAATCGCACGACCACAGTTTCAGAAAATTGTGAATTCTGAGTTATCTACATGTGAAAAAGCAAGTTAGCTCCACCCCTAAAGTGGTAATGTGCAATGGATGAGCAGGGGGCCATATAGGTTCAGAGAAGGGCAACAAAGCTGGTGAAGGGTCTGGAGCACAGGTCTTAAGAAGAGCAGCTGGGGCAGCTGGGGTTGTTTAGTCTAGAGAAGAGGAGGCTGAGAGGAGACCTGATCAGTATCTACAACTACGTGAAAGGAGGTTGTAGTGAGGTGGTTGCTGGCCTCTTCTCTAAAGTAATAAGTGATAGGACAAGAGGAAACAGCCCCAAGTTGTGCCGGGGAGGTTTAGGCTAGATATTAGAAAAAATTTCTTCACTGAAAGAGTGATCAGGCATTGGAACAGGCTGCCCAGGGAAGTGGTGGAGTCAACATCCTTGGAGGTGTTCAAGAAACGTGTAGATGTGGTGCTTAGGGACATGGTTTAGTGAGTTAGGTGGTGTGGGTTGATGGTTGGACTTGATGATCCTTGAGGGCTTTTCCAACCTTAATGATTCTATGATTCTATTTGTCACAATGTTGACCTTTCTGTATACATTCTAATATTTTTTTTTTTTTACAATTTGAAATGTACACCAAGCTCATTTGTATTCTACTGCTGCTGTGACTTGCTCCAGGGTTATTCCAATCTTACTTTTCCATTCACATGTTCATAGATTAATATAAAAAATTGCTGGATCAGTTTGCAAGAACCTTATCATCATTTCTAGCACTGTTATTGCTAGCCACAGAAGATGCTTTCCTTGTTTTCCTGTAAGATCCTCAAGAATATTTAAGAAAAAAGTAGAGAAAGTAACAATTACAAATATGATACGTTGGTTGTCAAATTCCAGAGTGCTTTTTAATGAGGTATGGACCAGAACATAATACGGAGAGAGCCCTTTTTACAACACTGAAACAGCATGCAATCCCCAAACATGTGCATTTTGTTTGGAAGAGGTCACAGTGAGCAAGAAATCCTATAATCATAGAATTGTAGAATTCTTTGAGTTGGAAAGTACTTTTAATGATTGCCTAGTTCAACCCGTCTGCCATGGGCTGGGACATCTCTCACTAGATTAGGTTGCTCAAAGAACTGTCCAACACGATCCACAACATCCCCAACTTCTCTGGGTGACCTGTTCCAGTGTCTCACCACCCTCATTGTGAAGAAATTTCTTCTTGTGTCCAAACTAAATCTACCCTCTCTCAGTTTAAAACTTTTGTCCCTTGTCCTGTCACTACAGGCCTTGGTAAAAAGTCTCTCTCCATCTTTCTTGTAAGCCCCCTTTATATATTGAAAGGCCACAGTAAGATCTCCCTGGAGCCTTCTCTTCCCCAGGCTGAACAACCCCAACTCTTTCAACCTTTCTTCACAGGAGAGGTGTCCCAGCCTCATGAACATTTTCATGGCCCTACTCTAGACCTGCTCCAATGGGTCCATGTCCTCCTAGTGCTAAGGACCCCAGAGCTGGATGCAGTACTCCAGCTGGGCTCTCATCAGAGCAGACTGGAGGGGCAGAATCACCTCCCTCGACCTATTGGCCAGGCTTCTTTCTATGCAGCACAGGATATGGCTGGCTTTACAAAAGGATCCTTCAAAATAGGTTGCATGGATCTGTGAGAGCTGTTATGAGTTACTGTGCTTATATATCCACCTAAACTTTGCTTTCATAATTCCACAAGTATCACTCCTTCTCTAACCCAACTTGCTATATCTCCATTGTGTTCATATCTGTACTATCTGATTATTTCACAGGAGTTCCTTTAATGATATATTCAATGCTTGTCACAAATTTCCTTATTGTTCTCTCTCCAAGGGTAGAAAACTGTGGTGGGATACTTTGTTTTCTAAAGATTTTGGTGGTTTTTTTTTTTTTTACTGTTTACGTAGATGTCTGCATTTCTTTTCAGGAAGATGGCAATGGCAAACTCTGTTTTGGGAGTATAAACTGTTGAGATTTGTAATGCCTGTTGCAGCAGTCATTGCAGAAGCTAACTGTTGGTCCGTACTGTGCAGAATAGCACTAGCTCAGAGTAGTGTATATGTCATGTTTTGTCTCTGACCAAAACCAGTTTAAGGACAAATGCAATGACACTGTCTGGAGGTGTGACATCATCCTGTAATCTCCCTGTCTCATTAATGTCTGAGGTGGAATTTTTCTGAGATCTCAGCCTAGGCTGGAGAACTCACTGATGCAAAAGATGAGAATAGCTGCAGCCTGAATAACTTTCTGACTCACAGAATTCTCCCCTTTGATTCACTTTCACTCAGTGAAGTTTTCAAGAACATACAAAGCAGTTCAACCGATTCATATTCAAGTGGCAAGGAAAGGAAGAGTGGGATGTTGTTATTTCTATTTTTTAATACTCAGCTATTATGGTTAATAGTTTCCTGGGAAAATAAATAAATAAATAAAGATTAGATAAGAATAAATGAAGGAAACACTTCATATAGCACACTGCCAGTTTATGAAATTAAATACCTCTGGGTATAATGTACTCAAATATTGTGTAGAGGAATAAAAGGGAACCAGATAATAATGACCCAGAACATATCTGTTAAGATAATCAAATCCTGTACTTTTGGATGCATACTGATCACTCCACTGCAGATATTACTTTCTTTCTCTAATGCATAATATATTACTGAATATTCTATGTGGATTTGTGGTACTTTCTGTATATCTTTTAAAAATTATGACTGGAGGAGAACTTGATATATTAATGCAAAATCGAAAAATTATAACCTAAAAATACAGTTGACATTTGAAACAATGTTTACCAGAATTTAAAATAATGTAAAAGGATTTCCCAGAAAACTGGTGCATGTATTCCTTATCAGTATTTTTGTGCTCACATAATGTAAGACATTTCACAAAATTCAAAGAAAATAATTTGGAATAAAAATAAATACAAGCACAATAATGATCATCATTTGTGTCCGGCTTCTGAGTACTATCTTGTGAGCAAAAGGAAAGGTGAATTTCGTCTCCAAGGATCATGACTGTGAATAAAACAACACTAAAGCAAGCTCAATTTATGTGTCCTAGAGGGAAAAAAAAAAGTTTAGGGTTACCACTCTCTGCTAAGCAGTGAATATGACCAAATGGGCAAACAGCAGACTTTTTCAGTAAAGTGGGTTAGATGAAAAAAAGTCTCCTGTCATGTAAAACTACATTTTCAGTTGTGACAGTGCCTAGTTATGGAATACAGACAGGTGTGATTCTACTGTCTCCAATAGAGAATAAGGGCTTTGGCCATATCTAAAAAGATACATAGCTGGAGCACACCAATAGACTCATTATTTATGTTACCTGCTCCATGAGAACAATATGACAGAAAATTGTCTAAACATTTCAATGTCATCTTTAAATAATGTGGATGTGTTTCCCCACTATTCATATTGGAAGATAGTTGTAGACCACCACTCTCCTGTGTGAAAGAAACTCTAATTTCTAGTTCATAAATGTGTCTTTTTCCCTTTAATGTCACACCATATATATATACATAAATAAGATACATATGTAACTTAAAATGCATTTAATCTCTGGAGGTTGCTTCTCAAGATACTGATAGAGAGAAATAATATCTACAAGCATACCTTTCTCTAACTTTAATCACTATTTTAAAGACTAGAATACTCATTACTGTAAAATCCAGTCAGTTCCCTTTATATTCCACCATATTTTATATGTAGAATCGTTTGCTAACCAATGCTAATACAGAAGGATTTGTAGTGCTGCAGACGCAGTGTCCAGTTTCCTTCACTGCACAGTTTTGAAGTTCTTATGCTGCCTTGATGTGCTGGCCAAGTTGTCATTCTCCAGAACCTGAAACCTAAACTGAGAGTTCCTAACAGCTCCAAGGTTTTTCCTGAGACATTTGAAGTTTTCCTCTTATCATTACTGCTCAGCTGCAAAGTTGGTAGGAACTTGCAGGAACTGCAATAGTGCAAGCTAAGCAAGGTTACTTTTAGCTCCATTATCTTCATGCCTTCTTAAAAAGGGGGAATGCAAAGTTATTCAACGTCCAAAGCGTTGTATTGTCATGGTCTATAAATGTGTTTGCTGGCTGCATACTGTACTTTATCTGACCTTCCTCATTCAAAGATGCACTTGTTATAGTATGTCAGTCACTAATGAGGCCTAAAGTAATTGAGCCTGATTGAACTGGCAAGATGCTGCCTAATTATAATGATAAATGGAATTGACTGATCAGCTATGGAGGGTGAATGGCATGGAGAACATTAAAACAAGGTCACTCTGTGAAGGAGAGACACTTTTCTTTTTCTTAATTATTTCCTCCCTTTCCCACAGTCCTCCAAATTTAGACTCTTCATCCCACTATGTAGTCAAACACTCAGAGTTTAACTCTAATGGGACTGTTTAGGACAATGGCACTGTACACCAGCCCAGCAGTGATCCCCTCCTTCCCCTACCGATACTTAAAAATGCATATGGAAAATAATAAAGCATGTACTAGATGTAAGTCAGCTGAGTGCCCTTGCAGCAAAGCAGCCCAGCTGAATACCGGAATGTAGTAGCAAGAGCCAGAAAGCTGAGTCAAGTGATCCTTGCCCTCTGTTGTGCAGCTCCGAGACCACAACTGGAGTAGGGCATCCAGTTTAGGCACCCCACTACAAAGAGAATGAGAATCTGGAACAAATACAGGGGAAGGGCACCAAGATGGTCAGGGAATGGTAGCACATGATGAATGAGGAGAGGCTGAAAGAACCAAGATTGTTCAGCTTGAAAAGAAGAAGATTTAAGGGAGATCCTATTGCGGACTAACACTGTCTGATGGGATATTCATAGTGATAGAATGAGGGTCAACAACTTGCATCATGCAAAATTCTGATTAGGTTTTAGGAAAAAAATCACTGAGTGATTGGTCAAATCCTGGAAGGTTTTGCCTGGAGAAGCTGTGGATTCTGTGGAATCTCTGTCCTTGGAGAAAACCAAACCTTCACTCGATGAGGCCTTGAGCAACCTGAGCTGAGTTGGCTTGGCTTTAAGAAGAGGTTGCATTAGGTGACCTTCTGAGGTGCCTTCCATCCTACATTATTCTATGAATTGATGGTACTCTGTGGTGATGATCAGCATGTAGAAGTACCAGTCACTACAGATTCTGGGTCATGGGAAAGATTATGAGAGACTCCCAGACTCTGTATTTGCACAAGGGCCTGAACAATGACACCTCTGAAGGTACACCTCCAGTTTCATTTGGATATCTCTCTGCTAATCCAGAAATGTCATTGAACATACATATACACAACTGTCTGAAAAAAAAAAAAAAAAGAAAAGTCACTTGCAAATATTAGCCATTTTACATAGGAAGAACGGTAGGTGGAAGAGTTGTACGATTTTTTTTTTTTTCCTCCAAGTCTTTCAAATGTAATGGTAAAAGATTAGGCAAACAGTTCATGTATGTTTCTTACAGAAATTGAGAAAGGTTAGGGAGGAGAACCAGAGTTAAGTCACTAATCACTGGGTGGAAATATTCCCATAACAGTTTTGTGTGCTAAGTAAACTCAATAAACAGGGCAGAAAATAATGTCAGTGGCTGCAGGGGGCTGTTTAAATTAAGATTGTTGAAGTTGAACTTCAAAAGTTCTAAGGTTTAATGAATCTCCATGGGTAGGTTTATCTTATAATTGCAGATCATATTTAGAAGAATGGGACTAATTAGAATTGATTTATAAATGTGTTTAGGCTTAACTGAAAATAAGATTTTGTTGTGTTAAATTCAAGATGACTGTGTGTTAATATATAGAGCTTCATTTTAAGTAGATGTGTAGAACTAAAACCTGATATCCATGTGTCTTTTTTCTATGTATGAGCCTTTGTGTTGCTTTTTTTTTTTTTTTCCTGTTTAACATAAATATCTATTGTAAACAATTAAATTACTTTTGGGTTTAAGGCATTTGATTTTCACAAATGACCCCAAAACACTAACCTTATAAATTAATTCGTAAATATTTCATTTCAGAACTCTTTTTAGTACAAATTATACAGAAAATAAATAAAATGTCAAAATTCACCAGAAACGATACAGCTTTTTGAATGGGTATATTTGTTAGCTGAATGTTTGTCATCCACTACAGTTACAAGATATGTAAGCTTTAAAGCTTTTAAATTATAACAGATATGAATATGAATAATACTAATAGGTACATTCTATTGTGAATTAAATTTCTAATTATTATTCATAAGTTCTGAGATTTTTCATTAGTATTATGGACTTTTGATTTACATAGCAATGCTACTATGTCTCATAATTAGACAGCATATAAACACTGTTCGTAACTGATGATAAGAATGGTTCACTACCTCTTCATTGCTGAATTTCAGAGTGATTGATAATGTGCAGCTTTTATAATCTGGGAGTCTTACACACAGCCAATAAATTTATGGGTGCAATGAAGCTCCGCTTGCTAAGTTTCAAAGGATTTGAAGAACAAATCTAAATACTATTTCGATATTCCATTACTGGAAAGCAAAACTTGTTCTAGTGGAGCTGTGCCTGGTTTGTATTTGTTGACTAGTGAAAACAGGGAAGAGAAAGAAAGACTGTGAAATATATTCAGAAGATAAACTAGATTTCACTGATTGGTGTGCAAGGATATGAATACCATACTTCACCAATGAAAGACAGGTCAGTAATGGACATTGAAGACTGTAATTTAACAGCTGGGAAGTAAGTATATGGGAAGTAAAAAATTCATTAGCCGTTTGGAAGTAAAACAGCCTGTCACTGAAATTTCCAATAATAAATCAACATGGCATGGCTGATTTAAGGATTCACTTTTTAAGTGTGTAGGATTCTTATGTATGAAGTTACCTGATCAAGCAGCCAACCATCTGAACATGGCTGTCCATGGAAAGGAGTGTAGCCACACATTGCATTTTTCATAAGATGTCAAAGAAAAGGTCTGGGTCAGCTGTAGTAGCTTGACCACGTATATCATTAGAATATTAGACAGACTTGGACATGAAGGAGGACTTAAGCTCTTCAAGTGTAAGACACATAAATTGAAGTGTCTACATGGAAGTAAATGTACATGGAGTAGGCATCTAAGATTGGATTATAATCACTAGAGGATTTGCCAATACACTCATTCTGATAAGCAACTGGTAACGCTCCATTCAAACTAATAAATTAAATCTGCCTAGGCATAGTCTGGGCACTGAGGTTACCTGGCAGAGACTGGAATGTGTTTATGCCAAAGAAGTGTCCTGTGTTTTAACTTACAAATTGTCTATTGTAATGGTGCCTGTACCATTTTAATAGTTAGACTATACCGTGAATTGTCCAAGATTAATGATGACTGGAATGAGTCAAATTAATGGCAGGAAATGTTCTAAGAGTTTGCTGTCACAGATACTTGCTTTCCACTTCCAGGAGCATATCCAAACCTGAATGAATTTATTGTGGTAGAAACAACATAACTGTCTACTGCCACTTGATATGCCTAGGGTGTCCCACCTGACCTTCAGTTACTACTCTAGAAGGGAATGTTCTAGCATGGCTCCTGTATCATATCTCTCAACCTTGTGTGGATATCTAGCATATCCAAGAAAATCTCAGATGATACTAGACAGCTAAATATGGGCAAGAGAATAGAACTTCAGATGAAATGAATGGCCCTATAGAGTCCTTCATACTTTATATGTTAGAGCTCCATTGCCCTTAATAGGAGTCTAGGAACCAAGATGACATGCAGACGCCCAATCTGGTTTTGAAACCTACCCTAGTTGTTGAGAATTTTCTGTTTGTTTGTGTGAATAAAATGATCCTTTAAATTTTAATTAAACTCATTTATTAATGCTCTTCAACATTATTATATCATGAATACTTCATTGTTATACAGTTTTAGGTTTATCTGTTACAATAATTTTGATGTTGATAAATTTATCTGCTTTAAAAATGCGGACTATGCCAAAGAGCAATAAATTTGGGCAGCACATTAAACAAAATATTGAAGTGAGTTAATGAAAGCAGAAAAAAGGCTAATGGGATGAAATAATGTCCATGTATATATACACAGCATATATATCTGTTTTGTGGTAGGAGTTTAACTATTTAACGGTTACCTGAGGAAAAAACAGAGAACGAAAAGAACTTCTCACTCTTGGTTTTCATCAAAAGGAAACTGGAATAATGATTATTTAGAAACTCAAAGAAACTTCAGTCCAGGAACTGATAGAGTATGGCTTGGTTGCTAGGTCTCTGTAGAGCCTTACCAGAGTTAATAGATCTCCATGTAGTCAAAACAATCTGGCTGATAATGGTAAATTTCTGGGTTATGGTCAGAAAGAGGAGTATTAGATGTTATTTCAAGAGATAATAATGAAAATGTGGTGAGGGAGAAGTAACAGTGATTGAGAGAAACTATTCTGAAAAAATACAGAAAAGACTAACCCCCAAAATCCAGTAGATATTAATCAACAATAAGCATTCAGGGAATTAAAACTTATGCAGTTGAGAAGATATAGATGTTGCATGTAGAAATGGAAAAACAGCTGAGAGAAAGAAAAAAATCTAATTGTTTTAGTAAAGTAACACTTAATTGGTAGTGGTTTGAATTAATCTTACAGCTTTTTTTCCATCACTGGTAAATACAGTGAGAAAATGTTCTGACTTGTTACCTATGATTTCTTTCAACATCATTAGCAGCTTCCAAGAAACTTTGAAGAAAACTGCTTGTAATTAAGTTAGCAATACATACATTTTATCAGGAAAGGTTACATCTGTCTAGCATTTTAATTAGGCCACCTCTTATTAATGTGGTAGCTAGAATTATGATAAAAATCATTAGATCAGGCAGAATGACTCATACGGCCTGGAGAAAAGTCAATACTGACACTTCCAATGATCTCATGTGCACCTTTCATGTATAAATGGTTGATGCTATTATGTATCTGTGATCATGCTTTCCAAGGAGGAAAATCCTGTAAGGCTAAATTCAACAATTCTCACAAGAAATTAAGATCAGAGGACCTGAATATTCTTGATAAATTTTAGATTAACAGACAAGATGACATTTAATCACAAGATGTGAGCAATGATTAAAAGAACATTATGAGAAAAGGATCACACTGTGGTTTCACTAATATGTCATCTTTTCAACAGTTTAGGTTTCTATAATGATCTTTGGATGCTTGCTTCAGCTACTCTGGGCAAATGAACCCTAGTGTCAAAGATTTCCTCATACGTGAGATAATGGTTGCAATTCTTCACCCACTCCTTTACTAAACTAACACTAATGTTTTTGCAAAATAATTATAAAGCTGATTGTTATGAAGCCAATTCTGCATGTAGTACTTTGCTCTGACCTTATCCTCTGTTTGATTATAGTAGTATAAAGGAAGTGAGGAAGGCAAGAGGCAAAGTACAGACCCTGGACTTCACTAGAACAGACTTTAGCTTGCTCAGAAATGGTAGACAGGATTCTGTGAGATGCAGCTGTGAAGGACAGAAGAGCTTAAGAGAACTGGCAGATCTTTGAGGACAACCTCCTCCAGGCACAGGACTGATCCATCCTCATACTCAGGAAAACAAGCAGACCTATGAGGAGACCATGATGAATAAACAGGCATACTCATAATTAAGCTCTGGAACAAAAAAGTTGTACACAGCAAGTCAAAACTAGGACAATGTATAGTGGAGGAATACAGAAATGTTGCATGGGCATTCATGAATGCTGGTACAAAACTCAAAGCTCAGATAGAGCTGAAATGGCAAGGGATGCCAGGGATAACTAGAAGAACTTGTGACTACACTGACAGTAAAAGAACTGGCAAGGAAAATATTGATCCGCTGCTGAAGGAGGTGAGCAATATAGTGACACTGAATACAAGATGAGGATGAGGTACTCAATGCCTTCATTGTTATGGTTTTCACCAACGAGGTCTTCCAGGCCTCCATGTTTAGAGGCGGGGCTGCAGAAGGAGAGAAACTACCAGCAGCACATGAGTGTTGGAGCCAGGGATGTTTTGAGAGAACTTGACTGGTACAAGTTCATGGAACCAGATGGGCTGCATGCAAGGGTACTGGGAGAGAAGCGGTGGGAGACAGATTCTTTAACCATCTTCAGAGAGTAGATGACACTGTTTTGAATGACCAGTCTATACATTTGAGGGCAGAGCTGCAGTTCAGAGAGTTAGCCACAAGAGTACAAGGTGGGTAAGTTACTCTGACTGCTTGGGTAAGTATCTCTGAGGAAAGGACCTGGAAGTCCCAATGAACAGCCATCGATTAACTAGAGTCCCATGAGAGCCACAGGAGAAGGGATTTGAAGAGGTGCTAAGGCTGTGAATCCTGGCAGTGGGAAAATAGCATTGTTTTTCTCATGGTTCATTTAAAATAAACTTTCTTAATATTGCATGCCTGTAATGTATGTAACTAGCAATAATTAAAGAAAGCAGATAAAAGAAATGCTGTGTTCTAGAAATGGGTGTTAAAAAAACCTGAAATAAAACACTGCAATACAAAGTATGTAGACAAATATTTACCTGCCAGTTCACCATTCCATGATTCCATGAAGTGGTCACATTGTTGACTGTTTCAAGCTCACTAGAGATGTGCAAAGTATTTTTGTACAGGTATTGTGCTGGCATCCTTCCTCTACTTCTTCTTTCCCCGAGTTAAGACTGTACTTGCAATAATTACAGATTTTCTACTCAGAGAGATTTATAGACTGAAGACACTGCTTTGATTCTCTGATTCACACTGCTTTGCTGGCCTCTTTGTCTTATCCTTACATCATCTTCAACGTCTGCAATTTTTACTGAAAATTTTAACTGACCAGAATCTCAAGTCAATGATCTCATTTTTAATAAGTATTTCCACACATTGAAAAAAAATGCCCTAGAAGTCCATAATACAATCTGCTAGACACCACACCATAGTCTGAGTCAGCATGGTCTGTACTGGTGTCAAGGGTATGGAGGCCTTACATTCATTGGCATGGCTGCAGCTCACCTAGCCATACTGAGGCTAGCTTGGCTCTTCTCACGGAACAACTGCAGTAGCTGAGAGCTGAGCATGTGAAGCTAAAACAGGATCTCAACAAATCCTGTCAGATAGTACCTTGGTAACCAGGAACACAGTTAGATTTGTCTACATGAGCTGTAGTTCCTGCTGGGATAGTTCTGCAGATGTATTGACTATCTTACTGTTTAGATGGAGGTTTCCTTTTTCCAATCACTTATCCATGGACATTTAAAGAAATTCCATGGTATTAAAAGAAATATTAATGTTTTTGCATAATATAAAAATAGTAAATGGAAGTTACATAGATGAAACCACTTTTCTAATGGCAAATTTCCTACTGAAAGAAGCCTTTTTTTTCCTGACTCTTCTTTTATATTTGTACTTGCAGAAAAATGACACTGGCAGATAAAAAGCCAATGATCAATACTGCACCATAACTTTGGCTGTGTCAACCTGGTCAGTACACAAACAGTGATAACTCTACTTGTTATCTCAGACATTTTTGGATTACTGAATGTTGACTTAAGGCCTACTAAATGTTAGAGCAGATTTAAGAGGGTGAAATTATTATTCTTTTTGCTTGTGTAGAGTCACTGGAACATTGTGTGGTGTGCCAGTGTCCTTGCTAGTCTTACATCAGTACATCAGTACGTTCCTGACCTGGAGGCAGAAGAACAAAAGCAGGTAGTATATAACTAAACAATAGGTTTCTGCCATTGAGGTATCCCCTTGTGTCAAAGAAATCTACCCTGGAATGCATCTCAGATAAACAAAATTCCTTTCTTTTTTGTGCCAAAAGAACAACCTAATGAAAGCACCAAGGAGAAAGCTGCCTGTATTAAGAAACAGAAGTTCTATGTCTCAGGTCTCCAGGTAAGTAAGTGTCAAAGCTTCTTGTCAGTGTGGGCTTCTGTGGAGGGCATATTGCTACTATCAGAGAAGGAAGAGGTGCAGATTTTATGTTCACATGTCGAATATATTTAAAACCAAAATTGCAGCACGTGACCTCTGAATTTTACTGACCTGAGCCTTCAGAATAGAGGGTATAACCCGGAAGGGTGGCTGTTGTCTTTCACCTCTGAAGAAGGAGTTTTCTAATTCATTGACTCTTACAGTTCTTGCAGTGAAGGCATTTTTACAGTTGTGAGAAAAAATGCAAGTCATTAGCTCAGTACATGAGGGATATCTGATACTTTTCTTCCTTGCAAGTATCTTTGAAGCAGAGGCCAGTTTTGATACAGACTGTTTCCCCTGAAGGGTTTAAAATAAAATTTGACTACAGTCAAATTACAGGATAAAAGAGTAGAGGGGAGGAAAGGAAGAGAAGGAAAGAGAAGGAAATCAATATGATCAATGTCCCCAGCAAGTGAACAGCTGGTTCTGTCCAGATTTCTGTGAGGAATTTGATTGTGGATAAAATGCAGTCATATTGAAATGGATTTGTTGTGACTGATCTCATGATTGTCCAATCTACTGTATTATGAATGAGAATTGTGGGATTACTTTACAGAAGGAGGAGGGGGGGGATGTCACCACATAAAATATGCTGTTAGCCCCCAAACATGCTTGCTCACTGCAGAAATAGAACATTTGCTTCTGCATTTTTCATGGCTACCTGTAGTTAAGGAGGAACTTCTGTTGTATTACACTATCGGTTTCTTTACAGTCACATATAATTTCCTACATGACTTTACTGTGATATAAATCTGATAAAAGCATGTTGACATTTTTACTACTCACTGAATAAATAAGGGAAAAGGGGTAAGAATGAAAGACTTCCACTGCCTGTTATGGGAAAATACAGAAATATTACTCTTGAAGAGAAAGTTTTTCTAGGCACAACATTTACAAATTTTAGTATGTATAAATTGTTGCTTATGAGTCTTCTCAGGCCATAGTTCAGTAATGTAGTAAATGATAGACATTAACATAAGTCTCTTAGTGTGTTGTCAGAAATGCTGCAGAGATATCCTTCCACAAAGTGAGACAAACTTCCATTTTTTTTTTTTTTCAGCTTTCTTCAAAAAGTGTTGATGGGTTAATCTGCTCTTGCAATTTTTTGTCTGGGTCAATATTTGTCTCTCCACACTCTTCTGACTTTGTTCTGAAGCATATTTTGACACGTTCTGGTGGTATAAAGTATGTGTAAGATCAGGGAGCCAGAATACTCTGAGGGGTGGTCTGCATTATGCATTCTGGCTAATTCTACTGAAATGTGATTGTGTGCCTATGGCTGATCTAAATCAGTTTAGTACTGCCGGGTAACATGACAGTGTGGAGACCTGGTATTGGTAACCGTGGAAGCACAGCATCCTTGCTGCAAATTCAGTAGGTGACTTCCCAGGCTCACGTCTGAATTTGCCTGTGGAAAGCAATTGCAACAGAGATGAATTTGCTTCCCCATGCGAAGTCCACAGCTGAATTAATTCACAAGTTTCATAATGCAAGTTATATACAAAGGGTAGGGTAGACTAAACAAGAACTTTTAGCTGCAGAGCTGTGGAACGTTGTCTAACGTGGCACACTAAAAGAAGTTGTGAATGTACTGAGAAAACCAGTGCTGTAGGTTTTTAAGAATCCAGAAAAAAAGGACTATGATTGTGTGATTCTATGTACAGCTTTACTTACCCAGACCAGTGTTAGAGGAAGAGGAAACGCACACCCCCTCTGTGTGAAGCTGATGGAGCTTGCACTAGCTGATCAGTTTTGCTTATTTTCTACATCAATACTTACAGATTCCACTCTTCCATAGTATACATGGGTGCAATTTGCCCGCTGATGTCAATGAGAGTATCAACTGTGTAAGTGTTGGTCCATATAGATATTCTAGTGTCATTACTGAACACTGTCATAGATAAATTAATTTGTTCAGGTGGTGTGTGAGAAGGAAGACTAAAGGATGCAATATAGTACTGCAGCAAGCAGTAACAATTGACACCAAATCTTCAGGGAAAGGAAGATTTTCCTTTTAGTACAAAATTAAAAAAACAGCAAGGAGACAGTAAGTAATCAGAGTAAAGCAAGAATACTGAAAATCAGAGCTAGTTTTGCTTTATCTCTCAACTTTTTGCCTTTGAAATTTCTTTCCTGTCATCTGAAAAGGCAGGCAGGCAGAGAGAAAGAAAGAAAAAAAAAAAAAAAAAAAAAAAAGAGCAAAGCCCCAAAGCTTTAATAAAGTGTTACATGTGACAGAGTAGACAGACAACTAGTGAAGAGATGAGACATCTTTGGCAAAATGACATTGAAAACTTTCAGAGATGCTTTCTGTGTTCGTGCTGGAGAAATCTTTTATGTGTGCAATAATCTACATCCATAGCCTTGAAGATTTCTTTCTCTATATAACACCTTTCCCCTTCCTGACACCTTAGTTCTCAACATACCTGAAAACCATAAAAATGAGCTGGAAAGCTCGCAGCTATTTTTCATACTATCAAGCGATCAGATGGATAAATAAAGGTATACTTCAGGGTTTTTTTAATTATTATTCTTGTTCTGTATTTTCCTCCTTTATAAGGCCTTTAGTACTTGTTTGGTTGCGCTTTGCTTGTTTCAAAGAAAAAGCTGGTTTACACCTTCAGAGTGCGGTTACTACCAGTGAGCATCAACAGTAATGGACTTCATGTATAATTCATGCAATCAAAACTTTGCAGCTGTGCAAAATTGTGTACCCCACATCCTGTGACTCCAAATCGGCTTCCATAAACTGTCAGAAGTTACAGCAGTGTGGCTCACTGAGTGGCCATAAACTAAAGCACTAATGAAGCTGCCTAAACAGCACCATAGAGAGTCATTTAAACAGCCTCTGTTTTTGAGAGGCTGACAGGTGGTCAAAAGTACCAAAACACTAAAAGGAAGAAAGAAAACCTGATCCAGTTATCGCTAAACAGAATAGGAAACACATAAAGAGATTTTAACAAAGGATTTACTTTTGATGGCCAAAATTAAAGATTATTTCAAAACCACCTAAGCATTTGTAGTATTAAATATTGAAAATACATTATCCAGCTTAATAATTACAGAATTAGATATGAATTACTGAAGTAAATACCTCTGAGGCATTGTGAACAGGGAGGTGTGTTATCTCAAATTTACATATATCTTAGAGTTTTTTTATAAGATTTAAAAATAGCATCAACTTCCCAGCTCCCCAGATTATGCTTGTGCTCCTTTTCTTTCTTCCTCTCCCCATTTACACTGATTTGATCTAATCAATGGCTTCCTGAATTTAGGCAGTACTGACTGTGCTGCCTCAAGAGACCAGAGTAGGATACATTTGTGAAATATAAATCCATTCTGTTTTATTAAATGCACCAAGTGAAAACTCAGTTGTTAGAGTCAATGGATGCTTATTTTGCCATTGAACCCAGTGAGTGTGGGACCTCACCCATTAGCTAAGATCAAGCACAGTAAAAAATTGTAGAGAATGATTTTATTGTTCTGTCCACAGTCAGTAATGGGTGGCTTACCTCCTTACAATCTGAGCACCCCTTCAGTTTTCAGAAGATTCTCTGCAACCTGATGACAACTATGTATGCTATCTAGATATGCCTGTAATATCTGCTTTTTCCTTTCTAAATTCCTTATGCTGATATTACCCAGCAAATGTGAGAGGTTAATTATGTTTCTGTAAAAATATATCTGATTTTATCATTTTGAGGTGTACCAGCACTCATTGGTGCTGCATGGCCGCTGATTTTGGACTTAGACAAAGGATAAATTACCTTCTTTGAATCACTTGTCAAGTTTTCTCCTTCTATCATGTCCCCCCTTATTTGTTCAAAACTATAAAGTCTCCAGCTTTTCAGTCTCACATCTTTCATAGTTCCCACTCTGCCTGCATCATCCATGAAACTAAAAGCAGCACCTCCAATACATTTTATTGGGAATTGCTCTGAAGCTACTTTACATGGAAAATCTAGTATAAACTAAAAATCTACAAATACTGTTCATTCAGATTTCATTGTGTTCTGGAGTTTGTTACATTAACGATCCTGAAAAAAAAAAAAAAAAAAAAGGATCTTGGAATCTACTTATCCAAGATTGAACAGTGTCTACAGAAGTGTTTAGCAGTTTAACTTTCCTTCTTCAAAAATTCATGAGAATAGTTTCCTCAGTACCTCTCCATATGTTCAAGTACCTTATTGGCATCCCATGTCTTCAACAACATTCACATCTTAACAGATGGGTGGTTGTACTTCGTCTTACCTTAAGCTTCTGAGTAGAACCAGTGTACAGCCACTGTGGAGTGGAAATAGAAAAGCCAGTGTTAACAACATACAGGATGGTAGTATGAAGTACATGAAAAATCATCTTTCTGCCCACAGCTGCTATTCAATTTTTTCAAAACATGTTGGGATGTAACAAAATCCCATAGCAAATCTAAGGCAAAAATGGTAGATGCTACTCTTGCAATTCTGCAGCTGAATCTCATGGGTACCAACTTTTAACTACTCTTTCGTCTTCCTTGTTGTCATGAAAGAAGTCAGTGAGACTTTGTCCAGTCTCTGATTTCATTTATGCACTGGGTTATTAATTTTCCTAAGGTTGCTGCATCTGATTCAAGGGACCTATAAAACACAGTCAATTTTATTTCAAGGATGTGTTATTTCATGAACATTCCTAACAACCTTCTATATACAATGAACAAAGACAAGATCAATCTTGGCAACATTAATGTGCATGAATCATCTGAGCAGAAGCACACTGAAGCAAAATACCATTTTGAAAGGCATGAGAAGAAATGACTCAGGAATAACTCTCTAACTTCTGCTAGTAACAATTGACACAATGAGAAAACATGCAATGTAAAGAACAAGCCCCTCAACATTCATACATAACCTTGTTCACCTGTTTCTAAAAAGATCAGTATGCCTCCTATACAGACTCTGCCTTGAAACATAGAGGTCCAGTGTCTAGAAAATTTTGAGCACCCCATAAACTGTTCTCCCTTTTTATTTGACTGCCTCAGTAATTACAAAAGACAGCAAACAGCAGGTTTGTGTGAGCTGCTTTGCAGATGATGTTCATCTTGGTGTATATGTTACATGGAGGAATTTCTGTCAGACACTGCCCACTTTTCTCCCAGTTTATTAGGTCTTGACTGTACTGAAATGAAAAAGGTTAAAGAAAATTCTGACAACCATAAGTACAGACAAAACACAGCAAATGTACAAAAATTCCATTGCAGAAATAGCTTTGAATTTTAACCCATGTTGTTTGACATTTTCATCTTCAGCTTTGTCTTGTCAATTAAGATTACTGTTAGACTGTGTCTACAGCCTACAATCAGGCTGTGTCTACAATGATAGAACTAGGAGAATTTCCAGGATATATCAACACCAGAACCAGAAGTACACTGACAACCCTACACCTTGCCTCTTTGTGAAGAGTGTCTAAGAGCAGAAAAGAGCTGCAAAGTACCCTGGGTTTCTTCCCCATACAGTTTTGTCTAGGACTGTCACTTGACTGAGATGTGATCAGAGACGAGATGAAACAACTTGAAGACACCCAGAACAGGAAAAGAAAAAGCAACATTCTGTTAAAAAATGTCCTGTAAGAAAAGTCTCTACTTCATAATTTGAATCCATAGAACCATTTCATTTGTAGAAATAATAGAAAATTACTGCGTGAAAGCTACCAAACTGAAGAAAACAATCTAACTGCAAACCATTGAGACCCTGTATCTTCTCTACCAAGGGAACTACAAAACTACTGTCTGCACAGTAAGAGAAAAAAAACAAACCCTGTATATTATGACCTATCCTGTAGATCTTGCATTCCCAGTGTGTCTGCAGGTTCAAGAGGTGGCAGCAATAGGCATATGTAACTTCTGCATCTTTGGTCAATCGGACAGATAGATTGAAGCACCAGCAGGGCTCCATGACAGACTACAAGACCGTAAAGAACTGTGAATTGTGGAGTCTGGACCAGCCCTTTTTAACCTTGTACTGGATGTGGAGGACAGCCTGAGCTGGATGCCCTTACCTTTGTAAGGCTTTCATTCAGATTGCTGAGATGTTTTGTTACAAAGCCCTGGCAGCTGTAAGACAGAGCAGTGCTTGCCAAACTGAAATGCTGAGCAAGAGAATCTGGTACAGATTCTTTAGAACTTCTGAGTACTTGTCTGCTGTGTATCTTTGTCATTTTTCCCACATGAATTTATAAAATTGGTGTCTGAGGAAATAAAAAAAAACCTACATCCTTTTCAATATTAATTTCATGAACATGGCTAATTTTGAAATGAATCTTAAATTTTTCAGTAATATCAAGACATCTTTATTGAAGGAAAGTATTAAAGAACGATAATGTTTCAAACAAAATTTTACTTTCACTCATAATTTCCATCTTGGCAGTGTAAGAGTTGTACACAGTAGAATCTTCTTGGTTGGGTCCTCCTGACATCTGAACAATGAATGTTTCTCTTCAACACCAACAAGTAGCCTGAACAGATAAAAAGAGACTGGTCATGTTTGCAAGGCTAAATATTCTTGCCCTTCTTGGTTCTTTGATACAATAAATTGTTGTTTCACATATTGCATTGTTAATGTGCGTTTTCTCTGTAATTGCATTCAGACTCGATTTCTTATCTCAGATAAAATGAGCCTATGTGTTTTGCACGTCTTTACATTTTGTATTTCAATTTCCAACCCTCTAACTACTGGACACAGCTATGTTGATATTGCAGGGAGAATGCTCTCACTCACTGACATCCCTAAACACACAGTAGTCCAGGTAAAAACACTATTTTTTTTTTTAATGATAGGAGTAAATTTGAGATTTAAACCCAACTGTAACAGTTATGACACATTAAGGCTAAATTGCAGAATGTTTCAAATTATGTGCATATACCTAGGACTTCCTGCATCACTAATATTTAATTTTTTTCTCTGTAAATTGCCTTTTGGCTACTCGATATACAAAAAGGCATTAAATTAAACAAAATCCTGACGCAAGAACCTATGTGGTATTTGCATATGTATGCACAGTTACTGATTTTACAAGACACACATAGTGCCTGCATATTTGAAATCAGACCTGGCTTCTGTAGGGCTTAGAAACGAGAAAATCATTCGCCGATTTAAAGACTGCTTTCTCTTGCCTTTATGTGTGAACTGGTAAAGTATTTTCTATCGTGCCATAAGAATTAAGGTTGCAAAAGTCAATAATACATGCATGAATCCCCACCAGACTAAGTCTCTCATATGCTGCTTCATCTTTTATGCAAATTAGATTTTTGCTTGATTTTCTATTGCTAGAATATGTTAAGCTTTAATGGACCCAGACAAGAACTGGATTGCAAAAAATTAGAGCTACTGTCATAATCTTTATGGACACATAAAAGAAAGAATGGGATACAAGTGCTTGGGGTGAAGGGTGGCAGGATTAGAGGAGGAGAAATTTTGTAAGATGCTTTATAGCAAATGTTCTGAAAATTGTGATTATAGATGCAAGAGATATCAAATTATGTCTAGTTGGATTAATATTTTCATCATGAATACAGCGTGAATTCCTACATAAGTGTTACTATTGCAGTTGAGGCAAATTCTACACAAATTTTTTCTTCCTCCAGTTTAGACTATCATATACTGTATGTTCACGTTTAATGCCCATTTACACAAAAATATAAATACACTGAGAGATATCTACTAAGCAAGTAAGTCTGCAGATTACACCAAGTTGGGCGAGAGTGCTGATCTGTTTGAGGGGAGAAAGGCTCTACAGAGGGATCTGGACAGGCTGGACTGATGGCCTGAGGCCAGTTGTATGAGGTTCAGCAAGGCTCAGTGCCAGGTTCTGCACTTGGGCCACAACAAACCCACACAACGCTACAGTCTTGGGGAAGAGTGGCTGCAAAGCTGCCTGGTGGAAAAAGACCTGGGGGTGCTGGTCAACAGCTGGCTGTATATGAACCAGAAGTGTGCCCAGGTGGCCAAGAAGGCCAATAGCATCCTGGCTTGTACCAGAAATAGTAGCAGGACTAGGGAAGAGATTGTCCCCCTGCACTTGGTACTGGTGAGGCCACACCTTGAATACTGTGTTCAGTTTTGGCCCCATAACTACAAGAAAGACATTGGGGTGCTGGAGCGTGTCCAAAGAGCAACAAAGCTGGAGAAGGGTCTAGAGTACAAGTTTTATGAGGAGAGGCTGAGCAAACTGGGATTGTATGTCTGCAGAAAAGGAGGTTGAGGGAAGACCTTATTGATCTCTCCAACTGCCTGAAAGGAGGCTGTAGCAAGGTGGGTGTCAGTCTTTTCTACCAACTAACAAGTAAAAGGACAAGAGGAAATGGCCTCAAGTTGCACCAGGGGAGGTTTAGTTTGGGTATTAGGAAAAATTTCTTCACTGAAAGTATTGTCGAACACTGGAACAGGCTGCCCATGGAAGTGGCTGAGTCACCATCCCTGGAGGTATTTAAAAGATGTGTAGATGTGGCGTTTAGGGACATAGTTTAGTGATGGACTTGGCAATGTTAGGTTAATGGTTGGACCAGATGATCTCAAAGGTCCTTTCCCCCTAAAAGATTCTATGATTAGTAGCAAAACAAAGCACTTAAATATTTAGTTGAAAATGTTAAGGAAGAATTTGAAGTACAAAGACCTGTAAAGATGTACCTATCTGTGAAAGGTCTCACTGGGGACTTTATTCCTATCTCATTAAAGTCACTGGGAGCTTTGCAATTATCTCTAATGGGCAAAATAGAGGAATTCCTTATCTCATTAAAGGCACTGCACATTTACTAAATAGTGTGAATGCTTTTGTAAGACTGAGAGTTTTAAGGGCACTTGATGAATGCTCATTCTATAAATAAGTATATATAATTTCTCCCATTGTCTGTCATTCCTAGGAGTGGCCTTTCTGAGAAGAAAAAGCTGTTTGTTGTGTTGCAATGCAAGATTTTTTTTTTTAATTCACTGAAAGGTTTACTTAATAACAATAGGGTGAGAAAGAACAAGAGCTAAGTCTACATGAAAGTGCGTAGGCTTTATTGCTCTTTCTTCCTCAGATGCTTGGAGCATTTAAAATATTTCTAGAAAGTAACTCTGCAGTAGGTAGAAAACACACTACTTACCTCAATATATGTAGCACAAAAGAAACAGAGCAACAAAACTCAGATGGAAGTCTAGGTGAATATTTTATTATTTTATCCATTTGTCTTGAAATAAGTGACTATCTCCTCGTTATGAAACATGTATTTCTAATGCTCTATAAAGTCTTGTGGGCTGAAAGTTTTTGCAATGCATTTATAAATCCAAAACAAACCAACAAAAATATCAGTTAACAAGTTTACTTTCCTTAAGAAATATAACTAAAAAGTGTGGAATTTTGGTCATCTTGTGAATCATGTTCTCCTGTGGCAGCTACAGATGTTACAAAAAATTCTGAAAGATTAATATTCACTGACATAGACAGGTAGAGTTGTCTGGACAGACATTTCTTTGTTGGCTTGTTTGATTGCTTTTTAGAATGCTTTCAAGGTGGACTTCCACACCAGTTCTTACTGTACTGAGCATTAGCGTCAACAGATTAAAACAAACTTTAGCTGTCTCAGAAGTATTTCAGAGTTGAGCTGTGCAGAATCAACAAACAAAACAACTGGAACCATACAAGTTAAATGTATGGTTTAACTTGTATGGTTCCATTGTATGGTCATGACGTACTTGGGCTTATGTTTCAGTCCTTGCTTGAAAGTCACCTTGATCTCTCATGCTACTACAGATCAAGAGCCTTATCTCGTGAAGACTTGGAGGAGAGTCATCCAAGGAAAACACAAAGTTTGTGAAACATTGTGTTTGTCAACAGATTCTGTTTTTCCGTAGTGGCTGATGTGAGGGTGATCCCGTCACACTTTTGTGTTTTTAAGCATCTATTGAAATACAACATCCCTGGAACAGTCTGGGGCAGACCTGTTACTGCAGAAGAGTTCATGTTAGCATATGCAGATTCCTATGACTTCCTCTGAAGCTCCTTCAGCTTTGCACTACAACAGTAACTCCAACATTTTTTGCTGTGAAAGACTAATTTTGCAATTACATGCTCTGATTTGCACTTTAATTTTTAATCACTGAAATACTTGACTGTCTAAGTGTTTTAGGGGGTTTTTTTTGTGTGTGATTTCTTTAAATGAAACGGAAAAGCAAGGTCCTGGCTACCTGTGTATCATTACATTTTAAAATTACCCAGTGCAAAATTATCATTATAGACAATTATTTATCCAGTCTCTCAATGTTCTCCAATTTCAGTTAGAAATTATATTATTCTGTGTTTACAGATCCATACAACTTACAGTGTTGCTGTTTTAAATATCTGCTATGTTTCAATCAGAAATGTTCTACATAAGGCACATAATTTTAATACTGTATTTGGGTGCCCCAGGGTGAAAACAGTAAGTATATGATAGTATATGAAGGATTTTAATTTCTTCTATGTAATCTCCATCCAATATTCAAAGATGTCCTGAAATATCTTTATTCTATAAATCATTGCTTTACATTACTCTTATAAAAAGTGGCAGCTATAATTAGCAAAATAATTTTTCATCTGTTGGATTACTCAAACACAGCAGAGTATTTATGCCACCAAATATGCATATTTAAAAATTACGTCCTGTAAAAAAGTGTTTAACATAGTTTATGGAGTAAAATATGGATTATAATCTTCACATTTGCATTTGAAACAAATATTAGATAGATTGATTCTTTCATGAGGTAACATTTTCATGCCAAAAAACTATCTTAGAGTGAATATATTTATTACCTGTGTCATGCAATAATACAGTAAACATCAATAATTTTGATTACTAATGGGAAATCATACCATGAGCCTCCTCCATCATTTCTGGATGAGCTCGCTGTGTTCTGAGAAATCAGCATGCCTGTAAATTATATCATAGTACAGTGGGAACACAGTTAATTTCATAATAACCTGCTTAACTTAGGTAAGAGTACATAACAGATGCCAATTAGGCATATACCTGAACTTTTTTTCTAAGGAGTAAGAACAAGGTACTTTCCTATTACAATTCAAATGAAGAAAGAAAAAGGTGTATTACAGAGACATAAACAGGAAAGCTATTAGAAAGACTCAGTGTTTATGAATAATAAAAATGCTCTTTGTACAGCTTTCACATAAAAATGAAAAACAGGTTCCACTGTCACTAATATTGATCTTAATAGTAGTCATTGCATAAGTATTTTTAAAAAAACGGAGCTATAGAGAAAGTACAGTAATTCACATTTAACTTAATAACAGGTAATGATTGCTCATTTAAGAATGAGTCCAGAGAAAATATATGACCTTTATTATATTATTTTATGAAGGTAACATGTGGAAAATCCCATCTCCCTTATTACCTATTTAGATGCAAATATTACAAATTCTTACACCTGTTAGTACACACACACATAAAGAAGCACAGAAAGGGACTAATATAAGTTTTCATTGTTTCTGTATATCTTAGTAAAATTCTCTTGATTGTAGAAAACAAAGATATGTTGTGAATGACATTGCCTGTACATTTGATTTTTGTTTATTGTTAGAAATAATATGACATTTTGCTCACTGTCAGAATAATATAAGAATAACAAGATAACAATGCATAAAAATAATTTTTAAATAATGCCGGACTAGTGACTTTTCACTTTTAATTTTGTAGAGATCATGTTTCAAAACTTCACCATTATTATTTTCACTGAATTATTCTATATCATTTGCTTATATAAAGAGTAATACAAAGATTATATTCAGCTCCTACTGAAGTCAGTATGAGTTAATGACTCATACATTAACTGCATAGGTCCAGTAGAGTGTGTTATAAAGGACAAGAGATGAAAGATTATACTGTGTAAAACATCACCAAGGTGGCGAAAGGAAAATATAGGAGTTTGAAAGAAGGATCTTAAATTCCTGAGGGGCCAGTTTAATTGTATAAAATACAGTAAGATGCTGGCAAATGCTCCTGAGCCTACAAAACAAGGGAAAGGTGTTCTAGGATTTTTCTCATTGTAGTGATTGCTTAGGTATTATTACAAGGGGTAAAACAAAAATAAGAAAACAACGAACAAACCCCAGATTAATACTGAGCTACTCCAGCACAGAGTCCTTCCCTTAGGAGACAGTCCTTCAAGAACTGCTCCAGTGTGAGTCCTTCCCCATGGGCTGCAGTTCTTCAAGAAATGCTCCAGCATGGGTCTTTTCGACAGGGTGCAGTCCTTCAGGAACAGACTGCTCCAGCACGAGTGCCTCATTGGTCACGGCTTCTGCCCGGAGCCTGCTCCTGTGTGGGCTCTCTACAGGCTTGTCCTGGTTTCTGCTGGGCTAGAGCTAATTTTCTCTTTAGTAGCTAGAATAGTGCTGTGTTTTGGATTCAGTGTGGGATTTGGTGTGAGAAAAATATTAATAATATGCAGATGTTTTTAGTTGTTGCTAAGAAACAACTTTACAACTTCCCACGTTTCACCAGTGTGCAGGTGCACAAAAAGCTGGGAGGGAGCATAGCCAGACTAACGAAACCAAATTGGCCGATGGGATTCTCCATATCATACCACATCATACTCAGTATATGAATGAGCATCAGTCAGGAAGTTTTGTCTCTGTTCCAGGATCACGGTTTCAGGATTTTCTCTCCTCCAGAATATCTAGTCAGGAACAGGCTGGGCCTTGGTCAGCAGGCAGTGAACACATGCGCTACGTATCCCTCATTTCTACATTCTGTTGTTGTTTTATTATTATTATTATTAATTGTTATTATTATTATTATCATCATCATCATGACTTTTAATTTTATTTCAATTATTAAATCATTCTTATCTGTACCCATGAGTCTCCTTACCTTTACTCCTGCAATACTCTCCCTCTATGGTGGTGCAGCTGCCCCCACCTCCTCAGACACTTGGTGCCTGGTGCAATTCTCCCCCTCCTGGATCATACACTGATCAGAGTGAGACAGGAACAAACTGTGAAGCTGGGAACTCAAGGTTGTGGCACCTTCCCGATGTCTCTGATTCCTGTTTTCCCTTGTTAGTGGTGACTCAGAGCACTGAGCAATCCTCTGTGTGTCTGGTACTCGCCTCAAACAATGAAGATAGTAAATCATCTCTTATCTGTGCCTAAGGATGATACATTGTGGGGACTAGTGCAACGCACCAAAACATTACATCATGTCTTGATAAATACCCAACAAAAGTCAATTATCTCAGAACCTATAAATAGTGACCCAAAAGGAAGGCCCTTTGAGCTCTCCTGGCTTACAGCAGTCTGTGACCAACATCTCCGCTGAGCTGGGACGCATCTCAGGACCATCTGCCAGAAAGGCCACATTATGCCTGGGCAAAGTTCTACTTCTTGAGGTTCAACTATCACCCTCTGAGGAATGCCAATGCATTGTGAGTATTTACTCTAACCTGAGAAAGAAAGGGGGAACTTTTAAATATAGGCTAGTCTCCTCTATCTGCCTCTCTTATGGAGAGAGAAAAGGGAATCTTTTAATACGCTAGCACCCCTGCTTATATATTTAGCTGGATCCATACATCTCATACTGATTGTCTGTCTTTTTGTCTGTTTGTGTGTTTTCAATGCATTGTACATACAAATATACATTTAGAATACCTTGTAAGTTAGTGTGATCCTTGTCATTCTCGAATCTGTACTTAAGCAGCTATTCTAATCAAAGCATATTTTCACTGAGGCACTTTGTTGATCTTTAAACTAAACAACAACTAAAAGCTGCTAAAAGTCTTTGATTTACCTCACACCATCAATAAAGCTGAAATTATTAATAAATAGTAGCCACGTGAGAGATTTCATCCGTGACACCCTCATTCCCAGGGACACAGAGGACAAGCAAGCGGCTGTCTGGTGTTTAGTTGCTAGCTGGGTTTCAGCCACAGAAGGGCTGCACCTTCCTTCAGGGTATGTCCACCTGCTCCAGCATGGGGTCCTCCATGTGTTGCAGTGTAGATGTCTGCTCCACTGTGATACTCCATGGGCTGCAAGGGTACAACCTGCTTCATCATGGTCTTCTCCATCGTCTGCAGGGGAAAATGTGCTCCAGCACCTGGGACACCACCTCCCCCTTCTTCACTGACACTGGTGTCTGCAGGGCTGTTTCTCTCATGTTTTTCTCACTCTTCTCTCTCACAGCTGCTGCACACCATTTTTTACATTTTCTTAAATATGCTATCTTAGAGACACCACCAACGTTGCTGATGGTCTCATCTTTGGGTCCATTTTGGAGCTGGCTGAAACTGGTGACCATTGCAGCCCTCCTTCTAAGAAAACCATGCCACTCCACTCCATCATCACAGTGCAACATGTTACGGCATCTATAGCCTTTTGGGGGATTTAATTCAAGGTCCTAATTTTATCCTATTTACCACTTTGTTCTGCAACTTCAACTAAAAGTGAGTTAGAAGGGTGTGAAATTACTGTTACTACCCGTATAGGCAGGCTTAGAGTCACTGGGCAGATTAGAGATGATCACCACATCCAGAGAAGAGAGATTTTTCAGTCTTGCAAAGCCTCTCTTTTTTGTTCCACAAAACTCCTTGATAAAGGATCAAGACCTCAGGTGCCAAAACCCCAAAAAACAAAAAAGACAAGGTTATTGCAGATTCTATACTACATGCTATGATACTGTTTAATTTCTATTGTTTTATATATGCTTCTGTCTGCATTGTATTTATCTATTGAAAATATTTTATATTACTTAGCTATTGAAAAGTAAATATTTTATATTACTTATCTATTTATCTTAATTATACAAAATAATAAAAGTGTGTTGCATATAATGAACTTGCCTCCAGTTGTGCATAATGGTAAAGAGTCTCGTAGGGAATAAATTGTTATCCCACTGGCAAGCCACTGGTGAAATGTTACATTAGTAACAATTTTTCAACGAATGGATAGTATCTGAGGTCCTTACCAGACTTGTATTTCCACTTCATGGTATCAGAGAGAGACCCTTTTATTTTGGCAACAGAGTTACAGAACAGTTCCTTGACTAGTGTGGGCAGATTTTTGGTCATGAAACCACCTTACTATTGGAACTGTTTAATAAAGTGTATAAAAATAGACGAACCACATAGCCACCAAATAGTAGCTCCTGCTCCTATGCTTAAGTCTTTCAAGGATATTCTGAACCAGAAATTGCCTCTAAATGTTTGTTTTATAACCGTTGACAGTT
>NW_010135623.1:53049-102089 GCF_000699245.1 Pterocles gutturalis
CCCGCCCTGAAAGTGTGCATAGCCTCTTTTTGGATAGAAGAATTTCTTGCGACCCTGTGGCAATGAGTTCCACAGGTCCTTTGTGTAATTTGCTCTTTTTGATTGTTCTAATATATTTTATCCAATGCTTTTGAGTTCTTTAGTTAGGAATTACAGTAAAAAGTCGTGCTTCATTTTCCATCTCTACAATATTTATGATTTAAAAAAAAAATCTATAAAATGTTCCCCAGTTCTCTTTGTTTCCAGGCTGAATATTGCTTCCAGGTTTAATCTTTTCTTACTCAGAAGCCACTCTATATTCCTGACCACCCTTATCAGCTTCTGGGATGTTTTATAGTTCTGCTACATTCAATCTGGAATGAGAAGATCAAGATACTCTGGCTATACGTCATAGCAAAATCAACTCTTTTTGAAAAAAGTTATGGACTATGGAGTAGACTACTTACAGTAGAACACAAAAAGGCTTGCAAAAAAGCTTACTGGTCCCTGCTTCTAATGAAAAATCAAGCTAGGAAGCTAGGATTATAATGCAGTTATTTATGTGTATCTGCTAGCTGTAGCTTGCAAATCTGCAGTCTGTGTGGTAGAGCTGGGACCAATATTAAAGGGTGTGATTCGAATGTTTCAGTGCTACTATCATCCTGGCCTAGATTCTCTGGTTGCAAAGTTCATCTGATCCAGCAATTATTGTCAGATAATACTGAATGCTTATACCACCAACCTGTACATCTTTTTGATAGGCAAGCTCCACATGACATGGATTCATTTGGTAGTGAAGATACAACTCAAATCATTCAGCTCCACCTTGTTTTATCCTAGTGTAAACATATTCACATTTCTTGTCTCTACATGTGTTCTTATAAGCCAACAAAGGGTGGTTAGAGCTAATTCAATTTCAGTTTGATTGTTATCACGTAAGAATTACAATAGGCTTCCATAGTTATTGTATTTTAGCTGCAATCACAGAACTGCTATGCCCCACTATTTCCCATTTATTCCTAGAGAATAGAGCACAGAATTGATAGGCACCCCATTACCTGAAGAGGTGACAGTACTCAAAAGCATTAAAAACTGACATCCTGTGTCCTTTATAACTTCACAGTTTAAACTCATTTTCAGGAGGAAAGAAACCACTGTTATTTTCAGATTAAAAGAGGAATTCATTGATTGTTTACATTGAACACAAAGCCTTTCCAAAGCAATTAGCAAAATATAAAAAGTAATATCGGAAAAAAAATTCAATGGCTCTGTTGGAAATGTCACACATAAGCTGGTTCATTTCTAAACTTTGCCTCTGTTTGAATCACACAAGTAAAATGAGAGAAAAAATGAAGTCATTAAACTTTTAAGAATTTGACTTCATTTAAAAGATGTGATTTTTAGTTAGCAAATTAATTTGTTTTGTTTTGTTTTTGGTTTTTTTTTAAGTGCAGTATCTACAGGGAGGAGTATCTGAGTAATTAAACAAAAGTATTAGTATGATTTAAATTGTACTTCACTAATATTTCATGCTAATTAATGTCTTCACGTAGCAAGTCATTTCACCTAAATAATGTGTTGTCTAACATGAATAGCTAGTCTCTTCCCACTGTGGTATTTGATATACATCCTGAAGCTGAAAGATGGATTAAAGTACAGATAAAAAAAAATAATTAAAAAATATCTGTAAATTAAAAAAAAAAAGAAAAAAGTTGAATGTCCTAAGAATGTTGTTCAACTCTGGATTAAGAAATGCACATGCATGCACATACATATAGGTTTCCATAGATCTGCTAGTGATCTATATAGAACAAGAGAGATCTTGGACTCCAACGAGTTCTTCCACGGATTTGAGCGTTGTCCTTTGAGACATTCGCAGGTATGGGAGGTGTGGGTGGCAGCTATGAGCAGGACCTATGGGATTTCTACAGCTTTCTGGGGACTCAATGGCATTTCAAACAGCATTAAATATGTGACAACTTTGACTTGCACCCATAGCCAATGCAGTCAGTGGAATTTAACTGACCAGTTGTGAAACGACCAACACTATTGTTTAGGCAAGTGTCTAAGCTTTTCTACGCCTTAGATACCCTAGGAATGTCCTGGTTTCCATCTCTCTCTCCCAAAGCATGCAGATTTTCCACAGGTCCTGTGCTATGCCTGACAGCCCTGAATGGCAGTGATAGATACGTGAAGCAACTCACACAGTATTAGAAACCAGTGCTTATACAGCTTATACAGCCCAAGGTACCTTTGTTAGCATGAGTGGAATCACAGTCTCCATTGAGAGCTCTGACTAGATCCCTGTAGATCATACTAGAACCTTATACACACAATGCTCATGTAGATACTTCCATTTAGACACTTAAATTTAGGTGATAATTCTAAACTGCATTCAGGCCCTTCAGTGACATTAAGGCCACTCTGGATTTCTTGCCTAAACTGAAAAGAAAAATAAATGTTTAACTATACTGCTTCCCTGTTTTCATTCAATGTGTTTTTACGCTACTGTTAAGGATCTGAACAGAGTCTTCCACAGCTTATTATTTGGAATTATTTGTATTTTGAGTAAACTCTAGTAGTTTCCACAATTAATCATTTTATACATTCTTGGGTTTCAACAAGTTGAAAAAATAAAGACCTTGGACCAATTTACGAAACACTTCAGTGGAATTTGCTGTATGAACTCTCACAGTAAAACACCCTGGGCAGAAATTCTTCAAAAGATCTGATGGGCAGCTCCTCCACTGTATGTGATCATTATCATATTTTTCCTCTTTTCTACTTCTCTCTAGTGAGGTCTTCAACAAGTTGGGATAAATTAAGAATTCATTATCCATGTCTGTAAAAAAAGCTGCTTTCATTCCTAAGCACTCATGATCCTGTTCTAACTGACAAGTGTGGACATCTAACTTACCTGTCACAAACCCAATAATGGTTAAGATCAAGGCTCAACTACATAAGACTGCAATGGAGAAAATTATTTTAATATCTAAAAATCTGTTCCATTCAGCTGTTCTGCTCAGTTTAGGTGTTATAACTTTTCTCACTTCTGATGGTGTAAGAAGTCAATTTCTGGCAGCTGCAGACCACAGAAAAATGTTTCACTCACAGTAGTCACCATGGCTAGATTAGGCACGCCTAAAAGTTATTAAAATATGGCTTTCAGTCAAATGTAAAAAAAAAAATGGAGAAAACTAATGGTAGTTTCTTTTACCAATAAGGATTCAGTGGTCTTAAAAAAAAAACCCCAAAACAAGCAAACAAAAAAAACCCCACTGTAAAATAACTTACTGAAGTGCATAGATGAAGAAAGACTTTAAAATCCAACACCTTGGCCATTGCCTTGCAAGAACATAGTTAATTTTTCTGGTAGAGGCTGGGAGACAAGCAGCTGGATTGTCAGTCGTGCTGAAAAAGACTGGATGTTATGCGGGACATCTAGAGGAATGTGAACCACTCCTGCGGATAAGTCCTGGGACTCTGTTGCTGGGAAGGTGTACTGAACCACATTAGGATGCTCAGCTGCATAACGAACACTGTGTCCACTGCTGGACTTCCGAGTTAAAGAAGGATGAAGTAAAATAAAGAGATTTCAGAGTATTTCAGTTAGTATTTGAAGCCTCAACCACAGACAGTAAGGAGAGTTTGAGAATACTAGGTTTAAGTTGATGACAAGGAAGCTAAATGCTCTATGCATTACTACATAGAGTTAGCGATAGTGATTAAGAAAGATACATCACCAATTGCCTGCAGCACCTGGAAAGGGAGATACAAAGAAGACAATGACAAACTGTTATCAGCAGTACTAGAGGTTGTCAGAGGTGGCACAGAATACAAACTGTGATTAGGGAACCTTAGAACCATCACTGAGAAAAATATTTTGTTTGGAACAGTAATGAGGCACTGAAACTGGTTGCCCAAAGGAGGTGAGATGTCTTTTTTTTGAGTTTTTCTGGCCTGAGCTGAGTGGTGTTGGTAACAGTCCTGCTTTGAGCAGGAGAGCTAGACAATCTCAGGAGGTCCCTTTCAAGTAACACTTCTATGATTGTATGAAAACATCAGATTTTTTTTCTTATTTCACTTCCAGATGTTAAATGTTATGCTTCAATATTTTTAGTATGTTTTCAAAATTTTTATTTTTATAAAATAAAAAAAATCAAGTAATTATTATTTTATTAACCTATTATCCACAAATATGGAGTTTATTTTTTACAGAACAAAAGATCCTAAGAATATTATTTACATTTGCCAAAACTAAAATATGGCATTATTTCTGAATGAAAATACTGTAGTTTATAAAACTAAACCAACGGGTGTTTTTGACTTTGCTTGCCATGAAAGTAAGTCTAGAACACTTGTATAAACAAAGAAACATATTTTTAAAAAAAAGACTGGAACGAATGGCATAAGTTCCAACTCCAGACACAACTCTTCTGGAAGGGAAGATTCCTCTTCAGCTGACACAAAGCTGAATGTTTGAGTCAGTCTGGCAACTGGAAGGATTTTGATTCATAGCAAACCAACACAAATACAAATACTTCATTTTTAAGACTTAGAAAAAAAAAAAAAAAAAAGTCATCTGGAAAACTCAGTTACGCAGATACTGCATCTTTCATTTACCAAAAAAGATAACAAATTCTTGACTTTCTGTATGAACTACACTTAAATTGTACAATGACAAATCTTACCATAATTTCAGAATGAAGTTCTGGTTTTAGTGTTAAAAAAAATTACTAAGCCAACAACAAATCTTCCCATAATTTCAGAATGAAGTTTTATTTTTAGTGTTAAAATAATAACTAAGCCAACAAAGAAAGCTTTAAAGAAACTAAAGTTAAAATATATGCCACATGTCTTTTATTAAAATGGACATCTGAGAATGAATCATAGTATCACAGAACAGCATAGGTTGGAAGGGACTTCAGAAGATCACCTTGTCCAACGTTTCATGGGAAAGGGAGCCTAGATGAGGTTATCTAGTACCCTGTCTAATTGCATCTTGAAAACCTCTAGTGATGGAGACTCCAGCACATCCCTGGAGAAGTTTTTCCAGATTGTTCTTACTGTAAAAAAATTCTTTCTAATATAGAGATTAAACCTTTCCCAATACAACTTGTACCTGTTGCCCCTTGTTTTCACCATGTGGCCCTTTGTGAAGAAAGAGCCTCCTTCCTCCTTATAGCCACTCTTTAAGAAGAGTTAAAAGAGTGAAATATTGGAAATAAGGAAAATATAAGCATTCATATTGAAAAATATAGCAGTACTGTCACAATTGTACATGTTCTTTTACTTTTCTATCTCATGTCTGCCATTTGGAGAGTGTCTTATGAGCACAAAGCAAATTTCTCAGAAATGAGTTATTAACTCATCAATAAAGCACCTCACAAACTTCACCTGGCAGGAGAAATGTGTCAGAAATTACATACTAATTTGATGAGTACAGTTTCTGAAATGAACATGACCCAAACATCTGTAGAGTTTGAGCTGTGACAAAGCAATCTGGTTTTGAAAATAATGTTTTAAAAAAACTTGCCTGGTATTGTGCCTGAGAAAGACATGTAAATAGAAAGGAGCCAAATATCTCCTTGAATGGAATCTTATACAAAGCAGTCTTGATTCCCAAGAAAGTAGAAAGATGCACGTTTTAAAATATTGGCCAGGTACTTTCATACTCTGCCCAGTTATAGGACTCTTTTGTTATATGGATGGCAGATTTTAAGGATTGTAATAGACCCTAAAATCTGCTTGGGCTTTGCTTATATCTTTTGAAATTTCCTAATATGTCCATGGGAAAAAGGGGAGTGTGCACCCTTATTAGAGCCAATATGGATCTATTTTTTATTAAAAAGAAACGTTCTTTTAGTGACCAAGACAGATAAAATTGCGCATGAATAGGGAGGTGTCCCTTTCTCACTTATTTTAAGTCACAGGATAAGACAGGGCAGGTCCACTGCATTGGGTCTGGCTGAGGTGGAGTTAATTTTCCCCGTAGTAGCCCTCATAGTGTTGTGTGTTGTGTGTTGTGTTGGTAGCTAGAAAGGTGTTGATAGCACCAGTGTTTTGGCTCCTGCTTAGCAGTGCTCACACAGCATCAAGGCTGTCTCCCCAATACCTCCGCCACCAGTAGGGTCAGGGCCCCAGGAGCGGGTGCGATCTTGGGAGGTGACATAGCTAGGACAGCTGACCCAAAACGACCAAAGGCATATTCCATACCAGATGACGTCTGCTCAGCAATAAAAGCTAAGGGAAAGGAAGAGGAGGGGGCCATTCATTAATATGGCGTTTGTCTCCTGGAGCAACCCTACGCTTTTTAAAGCCCTGCTTCCTAGGAAGTGGCCAGACTTTGCTTGCTGGTGATAAGTAGAGAATAAAGTCTTTGGTTTCCTTTGCTTCCATGCTCATTCTTGGTTTTTTGCTTTATGAAACTGCCTTTGTCTTGACCCATGAGGCTTTTTCCATCTTCTTTTCTTCCCCCTTGTGTTTTGCCAATTGACGGGGCTAGCACAGAGGACATAGACACCAAAAAAAACCCCAAAACAACTTACTTTTACTTATGTCCAAAGTGACAAAGTAATGAGGAAAATAGCACAGAGAAAATAAAGCAAGATAAGGTAAAGCAGCAAGACAACAAGGAAACTACTATAGCAAGCACAAAGTAAGGTAACGCACCTAATCATTACTACATAGAGTTAGCGATAGTGATTAAGAAAGATACATCACCAATTGCCCTATGTTACCATCATCCAGATCCGCAGATGCTGGGGAACCCGTTTACAGCGAAGGATTTGGAGAACTCATCCTGGCAATTGGGAAATCTCTATACAGTGTGTCCACTGTACAGAGGAGGCTTCCAAATTTCCCTGCAAACGGTCCCCACTTTTATACATTTAAATAAACAACTTTCTATCTTAAACTGCAAAAAACATCTGTTGTAGTTTTTTTTTTCCTTGTTAACTTTCTCCTGTGCTTGGCCAGAACCCAAGAAAAGGTTAAGAAGAAGTAAAGGTGTCTGGTTATCTTTGATCATGCGTCTCTAAACAAAGCCCATCACCACCCTGCTTCCTTCTGTCACGTAGAGGTCTGTTTGAAGGTTTGAGACAGGTTTATCTCTTTTTGGCAGGTGGGGCTACCGTTACACAACTATTACTTTACAGCAAGTGTTACAGCAAAGCTCTATAAGCGTTACAACAAAAGCTTTTATAAATTGGCATATATTCATAAGGTTATATATTGCATATGTGATCAATATTATTCATATTAGGTATATTGTTAGGTTGTGAGGTTCAGGTCAGCTTTGGTTCAGGGCCCTGCTGCTCAGGCCCTCATATTTCACCTTCTTCTGCTGAGGAGGGGAGTGATAGAGCAGCTTAATGGGCAGCTGGCGTCCAGCCAAAGGTGACCCACTACACCCACATACACTAGATGCTCTCCATGCCACAGCATCTTTCTGTATTTAGTACATAGCAACAGCTAGAAATTTCACATATATAAAATCCACCTCATAAAACAGGGAATAAATAATACTATATAAAGATTTGACCCTTCTGAGCAAGCATTGTTATTTCCTCTGTCCAGCAATAGCTGTTTTCTACAGAGATGGGCAACCAAACTCTCATGATGACTTGTTTTGCATATTCTGTGGACAAGGAAGGGGGTTTCATAGCTCTGTTGACACATCAATGACTCATTAAGCCATTTTAAATTGATTGTTTCTAATCACATTTTAATAATGTGTAGTTGTTCACCAACAGAATTTCACATGCAGCTTATGTGTATCAGAAAGTAGAATTAAAACTTAATCACTTGAGGAAGTACATTCAAATTCATTCAAGAAATTTCCAAGTACACATACAAAGTAAAAGAGAGATATTAGTACACTGAAGTAAGTGCAGTGAAGGACCAAAGAAATGGTTAGGGGGCTGGAGCACCAGACATGTAACAGCAGGCTGAGAGTCAGGATTGTTCAGGCTGAAAAAGTGTGTGCTAAAGAGAGGTCTTATTGCTCTTCAGCTACCTCATATACCTACGATGTAAATAAGTCGGATTCAGATGCTCAGAACTGCAGAGCAATTAACAAGAGTCAAAAGTCATAAACTGCAACAAGGGAAATGTAAGTTAAAAAAACAAACACTCATCACACGTGGTGGTGGTACCTACTGGAATAGGTGCCAAGAAAGACAGCAGAATGTCCACCCTTAGAAGTATTCAAAATTCAGCTGGACCAGAGCCTGAAAAATTTTGTCTAAATTGGCTCTACTTTGAGCAGAGTGTGCACCAGAGACCTCAGAGGTCCCATCCAACACACATCATTCTATTGCAGTGATTGTATTTATATAGATAATTACTCATTTCTTAGCAAATATCTTTGCTTTTCATGTTTCCTTCTTTTTTACCTTTCCTGTATTTCTATGGTAGATTTTAATTTGGGGAGAGGTATCTGAACTTTATGACGTTCTACTATGTTTGTAACAGTTAATTAAAAAAATAAAAGAATGTTTCACAAAACAGTTCACTTTTATAATACCCACCCTATCTAAGATGTCAAAAGTAAACATTCATATTTATAAATTAAATTAGGTCCCAATTAGAGCAGACTGACAGATTGTGGCCTGTTTGGATCTATAGAAGTCAAGACTAAAAAATTAAGATTGGATGCAGTAATGCTCATCACCTCTCACTTACTGCTGACTTCCAAAAATCAAAGCTCCTCCACTCTGCTAAGCTGGTATATGTTTCCAGAGCTTGGATAAATATTTGTAACTGGACAATTATGTTGCAGATGGTCTGTTGATTCTCGTCAAGGTACTATTGCTTGTTTGCCTCTGCTTGCTTTTTCATTTTCCACCATAAATGTGAGGTTCAGTTTTTATTAGCCATTTTATGGCAAGTAGTGCAAAAGACCATAACTTAAGTCATTTAATGACACCATGTCTCTTGAATTTCTATCATCTGAGATCTCTAAGACTTGCTACTATGTCACTACTAGAAATTAATAATTTTCAGTTTCTCAAGAACCCAAGCATTGAAGAAAAGGGAAAAAAAACCAACCAGACATTCCTGTAATTCATTTGTATTTCAATAAATTTTTATATTACATAACTAAAAGACTACTAGCAGATATTATATAGATTCAAAGTTCAGGGATTCAGCTAAAGGAGTTGCAATTAAAAGCATAGCAGCAACTTTTGTTATCATTTAATGTTGTCCTGAAATCTACCAGTCCAAATATTCCAGCAATGTTGTACAATTAAGGATAGCATTTTATATTTTCTTTTGCAACAACAGCAGAAATTTAATTCACAGTCATTAGCAAAATACAAGTCAATGTCTTGTTTACATAAAGCTTATTGTTCAAATCAGTTTCTGAAAAGTAATTATGCGCTTAACACTTGGAAGAAATCCTCATCATTCTGGAAAATGCAGTGATACAATCCTTTCAGTAAAATCAGATTTAATAATCCACTGCCACTTGCACACCACCTCCCTCTTCTTCCCATATCTGTCACATACCAGTGTTTGGCAGCCCAAGTGGGGGTACCACGTGGTAACCTGTCTCTGTGTTTAATGGAATAGAGGGCTGTTGCTGCTGCAAAGCCCAGGGAGGGAATTCAGCAGGGGATAAGTTGTATCCTTGCATGCAACAGCTCCGTGCTGTTAAATCTCACCACTTCTTCAATTAAAGAATGATTTTGTTCAGATTTTGCCAGTGGCAATGAGGCAGCTGGCAAACGTCTGTTACCCTGGGTACTTTCAAATATTGTATCTTCCAGCCCATGGGATACAGCAATTTGTGTGATTTGATACCATGTCTCAAAATACAGGCTCTGAAAGATGCTAGTGCTGAGACTATATCAAAATGTCAGACAATTAGGTTTTTCTGTTATGTGTGCAGAATAAGTCCCTTAAGTACCAAATGATGTACTGAAGAAAAACAGGGCCAGGACCCATGTGGCTGTGGCTAACAAATTACTTACCCTTCCTCTCTGTGTTATTGTGGTAACTCAATCGAATAAAATTCATCAAGCCGGTCAAAATTGAAACACACATGAAGAAGAACATAAGTATTGTTGTGCTGTGGCTTTTTGCACATCTTACCAAGCCCTTCACTGTCGTTAATAATTTTAATCTGGTTCTTGAATAACTGGCCATTGACTCTGCCTCTTTGAATTTACAGATTTAATCTCCTAAGGAAAATGACTCCTTCAGGAACTTTAAACCTGAAAAACACTAACTATATTCTCTACTACAGTGATCTTAGAAACATTTGTGTGAAAGTCTGATTTCCTCTGTGTACCTCCCCTACACCATTAGAAGGAGTCTTAGAAGAGTTTGAAGCTTGCTTAGTTGTTACTAAAGCCCTTACAAGATCTTTATTGCTGGATCTGCATGATACAATGCTTCATATATTCAGAATCTGACTGCGTGATAACTACTCAGGCTGTCCTGGAAGTAGATGTTTGCCCTTTTTTTATCCCCCTAACTCTGCAATGATTGTACATGGTTTTCTCTTGACAAGTCAAATGTAAATAAGAGTCAAATCTGTGCAGATAATGCCAGAGTAATTGCTCTGCAAAACCAAACCTTTACCTTTGTCATTTGACGAGAGTCACACTATTAGACTCTACAGTCAAGTACCTGACCTCTGAATGTGTCATGTAAAACCTCATTCTTCAAAACAACTGTGTTATACTCCAACATAAGAGGAGTATATCTTTATCATAGAGCCATTACGGTACCTCCTGACACACATGAATGGAATGACTTTTATAACAATCTGCTTTTTTATATTATATCATATCATCATTTGTATCAGTGTCAAAAACATTTCAGTTCTCCTATTCTGATTGCCTCAGTCTTGACTAATGGCTTTCACTGGCATAGGCCATTTACACAATATACTGAACATTGTGTCTTTTTGACAGTTAGTAACATTGAATTCTGAGGGTCCTCTTAACCCTATAATCCAGTGCACTGTAAACACAAGAGCTTTATTTTCCAAAGTAAAGGTATGGAATGGTACTAATGTAGCTTCACCAGAGAGCAAAGTGCAGGCTGTGCATTTTCTGAGGGAGGCTCTGCACCTTGGCACTGGGGGTTGGCAAAAGTGGAGAGAAGAGCATGGGGTTTACAAAAGGAAGTATGGGCAAGACAGGTGAAGAACTGGGAAAAGTCACAAGTTTGGTTGTAATGTAAGGTAACAAACAAACTAAATGTCAGGCTGTGTTTTAGCTATCCCACTCATATTTATGCAAAGATCATTACAGTGAGACCAGTCTTGCCTGAAGAGACCTTTGCAACTTATTAAAGCAATCTGTAGCAGGTTGTTGAACATTGCAGCTCAGGCTGGGAAGTAGGAAGAGACCTGACGACTCTTCCCCCATACTGAAAAACAAAAATAGGAACTGTGATGAGCTTCTGAATAGTGTACTGTAATCGTAGAGATTTCAACTTTGAAATGAGAGTCCACATTTGATTTCCTGAACCCGATATTGTGGACAAAGATTGAACTGTAAAAGAGAAAGACTATGATCAGAATAATTGGATAGAAAATAATTTTCCAGAGACTCTGTTTCAGTTATGTGATTATATATGTTTCTGTTATGAACTACTGCAAAGACTGATGGGGCTTAAAACAACAAACAAAAAGCAAAAACTGTGATCTTTTTGTACTAGACTGGTTACTGATAGTTTGTTTTCATCAGAACTATTTAGATAGGGAGATTTGATACTCATATTTCTATGCCTTATAAAGAAATCACATAAAACACAGTTAATGAGTCTGTACATGGAAAAGCTGGATTGTTACACATTTGAAGACAATTAGATAAAATAATTAGCTTATTAAATTAAAAATCTGTGACTGGTGGCAGTAGGGATAATAAAGCTGTTTGAAATCACAAGTTTGTACCTAGTCCAGTTCCAAAGCACACAAAATTTGTTTTAAGCAACCTGATTTTTGACAAGGACAGTGATTCTGCACTAGTGCAGTTCTCTGTGACATCCACAAGCAGCAAAAAAAGAATCTGAAAGTACTGTAAAGTGTCAAGTCTTCTCTTGTACAACAGAAGTCAAAGGCTCATTTATCATAGAGTCATACAAGAACAGGAGCAGACACATTCATAAAAAGTTCCTCTAACTTGTATGGCAGTCCTATAGGAGAGGCTTGTTTGAATGAACAATGCATCCTTCATCTTCTAATGTGACAACTAGAAATACAGGAAGCAAGGAAAGGTGTAAGTGGTCATTCCTTAACTGGAATCACTCCATGGACTCACCGCAATACACAGGTATAAGACTGTAAATTATTTAATTAACTTATCTGGCAGAACGCTCTGAACTATAGTTGATTCATAAAAACCCATTTACCCCTGGTGATTCTTTTCTCTCCATAAAAAGGTAAAATAAATGTGGAGAATGTTATAACCAAAGCACCTTCATTGATTTTTTAGAACTGCTACAAATTTGTATTCAGAGAGAACTGGATATAACATACTTAAGCTTTATTCTAATGATTTCCAGCCATCACTTTTGATCCCCATATCAAAAAAGTCATCCACCATTACTTTATTATTACAAATTGCCTATGCAGTGAGAATACACTTTGGTTCCCTTCAGCTTCAGCTCCTCTTTGCCATCAGAAGCACACAGACGTAAGGTGAGAAAGTCTGCTGATCTGACAGAGCTTGACAACAGGTGACCCAGCCTGCTCACTGTTGTACTGCAGATCGTGTGCTAAATGAAGACTAGATCCAAAGTTCAGTGTCCTGTCTCTTGGGTATTTCTTCCTCCTTTTCACTATTTAAAAAAACATGAGTAGCAGCAGATACAACTATGACATTCATTTCCTCAAGCTCTTCGTCTATGTTAAACATAAATGAAGGCCAGACAACAATCGCCAATCTGCCAGATCCCGAACAGTTTAATCCTATTGGAAGTCAGTTACAAAGTAGGCAAGATGATGATAATAAGAAGAATCTCAATCATAGGAAAAAGATTATGAGAGTAGAGTTTGGAATTTCTACTTCCCTACAAATTGCTATAAGCATGCTGTACGTGAGTATAATTTGAATTAATAGGCATCTTCTTAGGGCTCCTTGTCCACATGTGATAAATTTAAAGTGCTTGAGTGACAGCAAAAAGTGCCAATGGATGGAATACAACAAAAGGAATTACGTTAGTTTAATTAAGAATAGAATTTGATTAAGATCTCTAGAGTGCAAAAATATTCTTATAAACAACCTTCCTTCCGCAATCCCTGGCAAATTTCTAGTTTTCACTTCCAACCTCAAAAGCATTCAGTGTAGACAAGAGGGGGGAGCTGCTTACTGAAATCTACCTCTCTGAGGTTTTCCCATCTTAGAGTGATTTTCCTATAGCCTTTATCACACCATGGAATTAAGCCTTTCCAAACACATTAAGAGAACCTTCCAGACAGCTAGACTGGAAAGAAGCTAGAGCCTGTCAGAGAAACAATAAAAAAGATTTTGGCTACATGGGTTTTGTACTATTTCATTTGTAAATAAGGACCTTTTATCTGATGTCTCAAACATGGTATTGCAGTTCTGTACATACGATGAATATAACAGCTCTTTCCCCTCAAGTTCCCTGTAACCTCCTCTATGTGCAGCAAGCAGTTAATTATTCTGAATTCATGTCTAGCATCAGATTTGACACCCTAAAAAATACAGCTCACATATACAATAGCAAGTAAATGTGTTTTCTGTTTAAAAGACAAGCTACATGAAACAGAAACACAAACACTAATAAAATAAATGTTGGAAGAGATCTGAGAACAAAATTCATATTTAATCAAAGTATGATTACAGGGAAGGATTATCCAGCTCTGGGAAAACAACAGGAAAAGAATATATGCTTCTTTCTGTAGCTCCCTCTTAGAGGACAGAAAGCCAAGTATTTAATTTTAGAAACTGTAGTGTCACCAACATTTGGGCATGTCTTTAACTTAATGATACATATTGTCTTGCAATTTATGGGAAACCTTCTTTTTTGCTATATTTATGAAGCTAAGGGAAGGATGCTTTCTTCAGAAAGGAAGCTTCTTGCTTGCTTGCTGCCCTTTCCTCCCACTGCAGGCAACACAGTTGAGAAATGTAACATTTGTTCTTTTTGCGTGTTATCATGATAACTTCACACAAAGCTAAGTAACAGTAGCACAGAAATTGGCCTAGCCTGTGTTACCTCTGCTAGAGAGTGAAAAATAAATAGTAAACAATCCTTGTCTTGAATCACAGGTTACTTAGAGTTTCAGTTCAGAGAGAGGCCTCTTATTATCTGACCTTGCCAGAAAGGGCTATTGGTAAGTGGATGCTAGAGATCATTCCAGTCACAGTATCTTCAAAACTCTAACAAGATTTACCATCGACTCTATGATGAATGTATTTGAAAAAGGTCAAGAAAACAATGACAGTTTTATTGTTTTGTCTTATTGCTTTTTATTTCTTCTGTTCTTTTATCTCCATATGGTGACCTTTCACAGTAGTCTAAAACATATTAAAAAAAAAAAGGAAGAAAAAAAGAAGGAAAAAAAAAAGAAGAAAAAAACCCCCATGAAGCCTGTATTGAATTTAATACTTAAAACTCCCACGGGGCTTAACCTCCTTTTCCCTTGATGATTAAATCCCACTCCCAAAATGCTTAGTATGTTTCTCCCACCTTTTTCTTTTCTTTTCTTTTCTTTTCTTTTCTTTTCTTTTCTTTTTTTTTTAAACCTAATCCATAATTCAATCAGAGAGATGAAGTAGAAACTAAATGACATTTAGAGTGGAAAATTGTTTGATTTTCTAGGAATTGTGAAAAGTTATGAAAATGAGAGGTTCACTATATCTGTGGTCCATTTTTATACATGCAAATTAGATATTGAGGTTTTCTTGACTGGAGAAACATGTCCATGCAGATAAACACAAATACTAAAAAGGAAATTTAATTTGTATCTCCTGCCCTGAAAATCTTTTTGTCATAATTAAAGCATGTTCTTCTCAAGAGAATAATCATCATTCAAAGGCAGGTTTAAGTGTCCCCAGAGCACAAGAGTTTTTGCTTCTTGCATCAGTTTGCTTTCTTTGTGTCTGGAGAAGAGACAACACCTCCCTTCCAGGCACGGCTGTTTCAATACGACCATCAATGTGATTTATCTCTGGCCTCATAACTCTAGTCATTCTATTGCTGCACTGTGAAATATCACTCCTAGAAACTCTTCTAGCCACACTCTTCAGGTCTGTGGAATTTTAAGATCTGATGAAGAATGATATTATTTTGACTCAACACTGCCTGTTTGCCAGATGTGTCTCCTTGTTAAAGTTCCCTTGGTATCCCCCTGGTAAAGGAAGACTGTTAATCCTTTTAGCCTGGTCAAATTCCAGTTCAGGGAGCTCCATTCTGTTTATATCAGCTCCCTTCCCCTACTTTAATAAGAATATCTGAGGGTTTTGTTAGTTTGTTTTTCTGTTCCTCATATAAACAGTCACATAGTGTTCTTTCTTATTGTGATATTTTGCAACTGAACTGGAAATGCACCATATAATAACATTAAGAAAAAATATTGGTGAAAGTGAATTCAAATTCAAGACTTTAATGTCTTGAAATTGACAGTTTGTAAAATATGTATGGATTGAAAACACTATGTAAACATGGGGTCATTATCACACTTCTTTCAGAAGAAAAAAAAGAGTGGAAATTGCTTCACTAGTTCCATTCACATGAGCTGTTAATGGAAATACAGAGCAATTTCAAACATATGCAAGACAAAAATTTAATAATATACTCACAAGAATGACTTCGTGCTGTTGTGCAAAGAAGATGCATAGATAATAAAATTAGGTCCAGTAACAGCAACCTGGTGAGTAGTAAATGTTACAAAAGCATAAACAAGTGACTGGATATATAAAACAAAAAAAATAATATTCAGAAACTTCTTCTGAAAAAATTGTAGTTTGTTTTTTTATATTAAACAAATAAATTTCACTTTCCCCAGGAATATTGTCAGAATCAAAACAATTCTGACTCAATTCCGCCTTTGTTTTCAGTCTTTCATGCAAGGTTTTTGGTTCAGTTTGCCTGAACTCTGCCTATTCTTCTTCTTCTTTCTTTTCCTAAGGAATTTACGGAGTGATCTCGGACAAACTAAGACATGATTTTGGTAACTCTATAATCATGTGTGGCTATGTTCATGTATACAAAGATGTTTACCAAATCGAAAATTGAATTTATTGATTCTTACATTTCATATTGTTATGATTGCTAAAGTTAATCCATGTTTTTCTTTAGCATCTGGGTAAAACGTCTAATGAGTTTTGTTATCAAGGAAACAGAGTTCAGGGGTGGGTTTGGTTTCTTTTTTTGGTTTGGGAAAGGTCTTGGGAAGGGTTAGGTGCCTATTATTGGTAACTTTGTAATTGCTCTACATTTATACTATAAAGTTCACAGTGTCATGACTTCTTTACCTCCAATTTTTAAACAAAACAATTCTAGCAGTTCTGGAGAAAATACTGACAGTACCTAACTAAACTCATTGATGTTCAGTTTCAGCTTGTGTACTTTTACTCCAAGTTTGCAAATTAAGCCCTTCCAGAATAGGGGACTTGCACCTTGTGTTTGTTTTATCCAAAACAGTAGAAGGCAGGACATGGAATTGGGATACAAGCCTCTTTTCCATGTGTCTTAATACAAGCATTGCATATTCTTGAAAGGGTGGATTGATCATGGCAGTAATTAAAGCACACTGAAACAGAGGGGAGGGAATGCATCACATAACTAATGAGAAAGCGTAGCTGAGAGACAGCCTAGGCCACCCAAGGGTGCAGAAGGAGTGAGAACTCTTCTACAATTTCCCATGCAAACACCTGAAACCACTCCGGTAAAGCTCTGCTGACTATTGTCATCAAGAAGTCTTTATAAGGTTTTCTCAAAGGCTCATCTGTGATAGGCTGAGCCCAGAAAGTTGTGATGAAAACAGCACCACATTTGTTTCCAGACATTTTGCACAAGCTCCTTTTTAAATTCAGTTATACATGCCTATATTTTCCTTTTGGTAAACATTTTTCACTTTCACAGATGTCTTGGCTGTGAAACCTAGTTGGCTAAAATAATCTCCAGGAAAGCTAACACTAGCTGGAGGAAAAAGCTTCTCAGAATCTCTAAAGCATTTTCAAGCACCCTCAGCAAACCTCATTTATATCACTCTTTCTTGAAACCCAAACAGCTTTGCTGTTCATCCTCCTTTTCCATAACTTACCAGTACACGAATAACAAAAATAAAGACAAGTATCCTCCAGCTAGTCCATAATGCCATTAATCCGACAGATGGATGCTTGACCACAGCAGTAATTATATTTGTAACCTTAGTATTCAAATATTAAAGAAAGCCATAAAACTATAGTACTTCGTTTAACTGAAGTCCATATGTCTGTCTTAAAGACTAAAATATCCTCCCTTAAGCATTTATAATGTGGATACACCTTTTACACCAGTACAACATCTCACGGTTGCCCAAAAGAATGGAAAAATCTTTCAAGAACATGGAATCTCTGGTCTATGAGAAGAAGATGGGGAAAAAAGAGATTAAAAGTAGCAATAAAGCTAAGATAATCTTGGTAACACTGACTTTTTTCCTATTCTCTTGGAAAGGCACATTTCCACAAATAATTAACAGATAAATACACAGCAAGGGACATTATTTTCTCTCTATATATTTTTTATTTAAAATTAGTATAAATCTAAGATCCCATCTCATAACTCAAATTCATATGTAGACTGCACCTGTTTACCAGGTAAAAGATGCCTGTTTACGTTAACTGCACTTTCACACTGAGTCCTCATCCAGTAGGAGTATAGAATGAACAAGCAGAAAAACACATAGTTGGCTCTGCATCTTGTGGCTCTAGTATTTCATCTGCTGTCTTCTGGAGGCACCTTACATTCAAAGGTAACCTCACATTCAAAGATTAAATCGAAGCAGTCTAACATTAATCTGACTATAGAAGTACTGACAGTGATTCAAGATTTTGGTTACTCCTTTGATTATAAAATTCCTGTTCTGCTTTTCATTCAATGGACATATTTGATTTATTTTCATTTGATTGACTTTCATTTGATTGGCTTACGCTGCTCCTCTCTAGTTCAGTAATTTAGACATTTGGTTTTATATTTCAAATAACCTTTATGTAAAGAAACAGTACTTGAATTGCTTATAAGCTTCTTAAATTTCTTACCATCAATCCATGACTTAATATTTGGAGACAGCTGACAGTGTTAGCAGACTGACTCCTTTTATTGTATCTCACTGTTAGAAATAAAATAATGCAGTCTGTCCTACTGAATATCCTTTAAAACTTTTTTCAGTCTTTCACACAGGTCAAAAAGGACAAATATTTTACTGGAAAACATTGAACCCTCTTACACACTGCAGACCCAGTAGCCTTTTCAGGAGACTGGCAGATAAGGATTTGCTATTTCATTTTACTACTTTAATATTAAAGGATGTAATTTTGCAAATCCTTTACATATGTTTTCCTTATTATACACGCAGAGTCACTGACTTCATTAGAAATAGAGGGGAGCAGTAAAGAACTATCAGGAACAAGTCCACTTTTATACAGAATTAAGAAGTCCAAGTCAAAACATATTTATATTAAAATAAAATATACCTAATCTTTAAAATACAAAGTTTTTAAATGATATTGCTACTGATTTTGAGCTTCTAGCCAAACATTTTTTTTAAAACAAGTAATGTTCAAAATGTGAAATAAAAAAAAAAAAAAGGAAGGAATATAGGCTTATTATTAATAAGAAGTTATAAATGAAATATTGTCTCTTTCTCCAAGCAGTTAAGTGTGTCTCCTTTCATCTGATTCTGCTTCCCGTCATTTGCTGACTGCATATATGCAAACGAAAATGTAGTATATTTTCAGATATAAATGCAAAGCAATGCCCTAACATGGTCTCACGATACCCACACCAATCTGCATCTTACCTCTGGAAAGCACATGTGCTAAGGTATGAAGTAAAAAGAAATGGCCAGTGAGGTTCTAATTTACATGAGCAGGTTCTCCAGGTAATCTGCAATGGGATACCTAGACCAAACAAGCACAACTGCGAGTCAGCCTGAACTTGCAGCATTTTTGCAAAGTATTGTTCTGATACCTGGTGAAGTATCTTGCAGAAAATGTATGATATAAGTTGAGAAGGTAAGCCACATTTACGCATAAGTTAGCAGGGGGGTTGGAACTAGGTGATCTCTAAGGTCCTTTCCAGCCCTAACCTTTCTATGATTCCATGATTCTATATGGAACACAAACTTCTTAATAACAGTAGATAAACCAGAAAGACAGTCTAAGGGACTACTATGACAGATTCATATTGTGGAAAATGCATTACACACAGGGAAAAGTAGATGTGATGGGAAAGTGAGGAGGCATAGAAAACCTTCTGCTCTGAAGTTGAAGGCAATTGGGTGTAAAGATTTTTCTGTCACACAGTAGATTTTTTTACTGTCGGACAGTAGATTTTTTTAATACACAGCATAATAATTTGTATATAAACTTTAATTTGTTAGAAGTGGTAGTGGCCTGAACTGGACATGGCCCTCCCCTATCTTGGCTGAACAGATCAGTTCCTGAGGATAAAGACTCAGAGGTGCTACTACAGTTTTCTTACACCTTGGTGTAATGCTTTTCAAGTTCAATTTCAAGTGGTCTGGCCTGTGGTACAGACCATTTATTGAAAAGATAGAGTTACACAGTCTTTGAGTTCATTTAAAGGACAGAGATTTCTTTCTTCTATACTACTCTCTGCTGGCTCACTCAGTTTTGATGAGATGACTAATGTGCATATAGTTTGTACTGAAAGGAAAGGAAAGAAGTTTTCGCAAACTCATAGAAACATCCATTTGTTTCCTGGAAGAGATAATTAACATTAAAATGTAGTAAGCTGAAGTGAAATCCTGAATTCTTTAGTAGTAGTATCCTCTATTGATATTAGCTTTGTCAGGTCTTCAAGCTTCTTAGGACAAACTCCTGGGCCAAGCTGTCTTGGTGTCAGGACCACCACCACCACGTGGTCGCAACACCGCCTCCCCCCAAAAAAAAATCTCCCTTCTATAAATGAGCCCTGGTGCACAAATTCTTCATACTGAAATATAAAACATAAACACACTGTGTTTAAACAGGGTTTAGAATCCTCCTGTTCCTTATTCTCACCAAAGTATATCAGCATTTTATTCCTGTCTGGAACAGAACATACAGAAGCAATGGTGACTGGGTTTCTCTAGCAAGTTGAGACTTTTTTTTTTTTTTTTTTTTTTAAACATTTCAAAAATTTGCCTGGAGATCTCTCAGAATAGGCCCATACAACCTTAACAGCATGAACACTGACTGACAAACCTGGGTTCCCTTTCCAAAATCCCAAGATTTAAACTTCCCTTCCTCATTCTCTAGACTAGAAGAATGTTATCCATTTCTCTCTCTCTCTCTCCATATAACAAGCTAGTGTGAAAGAGGAGATGGACTTGCTCTGATGATTAATTTATAGTATATTGTACTTGGGAAATAGATTAATAGAATTTTCATGGCAATAAATCAGGATATTTCACCACATTGCCTGACTAGTCTAATTTAATCTCTGGGCAGCTTGGATTGTATAGCCTTTGGCTCAGTTTAATTTCAGAAAGGTCCTGTAATATTCACAGAAATACGTAAGTGCCAGATCTGACTTATGATCTATACTTGCGATATAGACTTCTAAATCCTGTGTCAGTTCCAAAACAGATGGCTCACTCTTTTCATTCTTACTCCTTCCAACACTCATGCAGAACATTCGTTTACTTGAATGATGAGCCCTCTATAGTTCTTAAGGCTTAATTCTCCCCTGCTGTAGATTTTTAAGTTTAATGAAGAGATGGATCATAGTCAGGATAGATCCAGTTAGGAAGCTGCTAACTTTTTCATCTGATGCAATAAGGTGAAAATCCTGTGATTCAGTGAGGATAATTTTAGAGGGAGAAAATAAATATTCTAGGTGGAGAAAATAAATATTCTAGGTGGAGAAAAGAATTTGAAAGAGGCAAATAGTCCTTGTGATGGTTCAGGTGCTTTTTATATTTCTTATCTTCTTTTTCAACATCCTTCAAGTTTAACATTTATTCATGCCTTGCCACTAACCTATTTTTGTATTTATCTAAGTAAAAATCCTTGTTGAAGGTCTATCGTTTGGTCAACAACAAACATTTTTTGAAAAATATATCTATTTAACATATAAAATATATGCAGTAAGAATAATAAAGCTTCTCAAAACTGTTTCTAGATTCACTCTTGAAAAACTACCCAAGTTTATAAACTTATATACTTACAGACTTATTTATGTTATTGATACATGTGAGAAAAATGGCATGCAGTTTTGCTGCTGATTATTCTTAAAGATTGATAGCTATTTTATAGAAATTCTAATCCTAAATACATGGACTCAGTTACATTCTATCTTCAGGCATAACTAAATAATTCTGACTAGCCAGTGACTGTAGTCAAAAGAGATACATGAATGAGAGCAAAGAAAGCGTCTCATCCTCAGGAACCAGAAACAAAATAGGTTATGGAAAGGCATATGATAAATTAACTGCATTCTAACTTTCAGGCTTTTGAGAATAAAAGGTTTCATTTTCTGAAATGGAGAGCTTTTCAGCTGTATTTACATGAACTATGTTGACAACAAATGATCATCTGGGTTATTCACTTTGTGTTGTTTAACGTCATACTGTATCATACACAAATGTGACAGTCTAATCATTAATAGAAAGTGATGTTATACCGCTTACAAGAGAACTCTCAGAAATACAGTAAGACAGCGGAGCTAGTATAAATACGAAACAGAAGCTTAGTCAGTCTTGGAGAAAGAATATGAACTATTTCCACAGGGTATTATTTCTCCTTTTAAATAGTTCCATTTTATCCATACTTGCAGCTTCACTTCTACTCATCGTTTACAAGGATTTGAAGTCTTGCAACAAGAGCTTAAAAAAAAAAAAAAAAAGGCTTCCAGAAGATAAATACGAATTGCACAGCTTCCACTGGGACTGGGAAAGAGAGCATTATGACCATTCATTTTCACAAAAAAACCTTTTCAACACTGGGACTTTAAATATAGACACTAAATATTCTTATGCAATCATCCAGTCAAGAAACACAAAAATTTACTGAACCAATAGTAAACAGCTTTACATTTACTTCTATCCATTCCCTTCTGTAGGACTTAAAATGCAAAAGGAATTATTTTGCACACATTCAATTAGTATTTTAGGAAACAGTGATCTACTTGCAGATATCATGTTAGCCCAAAAATGGGTTACACGTGTCAAAAGAATTATTCATTGTAAATTACTCACCTGCCTCTGCAGTTAGTAAAACCAATACCCAATTCAAGAGGACATGCTTTTACAAACACATCAACAGTTCACAGACACAAGCCCTAGAGTCTGTGCTCACCTCTCATCAGGAGTCATTAATGTTAGGTTAAAAATTGTAAATGAGATTGGCAAAATTATAGGTTTATTAATGTGTGATATTATTAAGATTAAATTATTAAGATTAAGATAAAATTTTAGTTTCAGAACCTGAATGATTTTGTAATATGCAGGCGAATCGTTGTCTTCTGCTAGTAGCAAGCCTAACGCACACAGTCAATAGATGTCTGATGTCCATCCTCATTACTACATTCTCCACTTTAAATTTTATTATTTTTTTGTAAGTTTAGTGAACTATTTCACTTTATAGCTATCATTATTTCAAAAAAAAAAAAAAGACAGCATATCAAACATATGACTTTAGCATTCAATATTTTTTCCATGACATAAAGACATGTTATTTTCACATCAGATCTTATAAACCATTAAAAAACTTTCTATTTTTTCCTGAGTTTGACATTTTGGCAGAAGACTTTTCAGAATATCAATGGAGGAGTGATTTTCTTTATTTTGAAAGCTATTGCAGTTATAACAGACTTTGTATTACTCATTTTGGAAGTACAGCTTGATGTCAGCTTTATGCATCTTCAGTGATGTACGTTAGCTAAAAGTGATTGTTGTTACTGGTTTTTGGACCCTGAGGCCATTATTATCAGTAAGTATTCAGTTGCTGCATTTGTGGCAGTATTAGATGAGCTGCAGCACTCACTATAGATAGTCACACAAAGGTAACAATGAGTAGTCTGGAGTCAAGTAGTGTTCAAACCTAAGTAAGCAGAGCCTTCGCAAAAGAAGGGCAAAATAGTAAGCACTACTATTTTGTCTCATCATTTCCTGAATGGCCCCTATCACAGCTCTGCTCACTGACTTCCTGAATAGAAAACACTGTCCTGCAGTCATATGCATTGGTACCCATAGTGAACCTGAAAGTGTATTCGTATTGCCTGAGTTTTAATATAGATGAAGTTTAAATGTGTGTAAACAATACAACAAATCAGACTGCTGTGTTTTTTTGCAGCAGTTAAGGAAAGCATGCTCAGGGGATCCACTTTTACAGAACTAGAGAATTAATATGAACAAGTGCAGGTATTTCTCTCTCTTTCCAGGGTTTGATCTAGTGGCCATGTGGAGAACCAAGAGAACCGAGCTAGTATAAAATATTGTCATGGATATTTTTTCTCAAAAGTTCTGCAAGAAAAAGCAATGCCCAGTTTTGTGTGTCTGCCACTATTATATCCACAGGAGAGGACAGTGTGCTCCCTAGCCTTTTCAGAGTCTGAATAAACTTGAATCCATGACTTGTACATCAAGAAGATTCCTTTAGTTATCGTGTTACGGAGATTCCTGAGTAGAGTTCTTATCCATCCCAGTAAAGCGAGGCCACAGTGTAACCAAGGAGGCAAGAATCAATGGAGTTCAAAGGCAGCAAAAGATGAAGCCAAAACACAGTTGGAAAGCTCTGGTCTGTATACCTCTTCATACCTCATACCCTCCAACCCCCCCAATTTTTATTATGTACTTCATATTATGTTGTGACAACATTAGCGTTGAAAATACAGACACAAGCTGGCACCAAGGTTATAAATACAAATCAGAAAAGTTTTATTATTGGTCACTGAAGGAATGCAGACCAGTGTACAAGCTAGAACTGGCTTTAGGGCATAAGAAAGACTAAAAATAAAATGTATTCAGCATATATAAATCTTCCTATATGTGGTGAAAACACAAAGGACTTAACAAGAAATATAAAAGACAGTTACAGCCCCTACAAGAATGGTAACAAAGGAAAAACAGACAGAGACAAATTACTCTGCCTTTTCTCCTCTGGTTAAGGATGCCACCCCTAACTAATGCCATTATTTATCTGCTGGGTTCATCCTTATATCTTACGTAGCTCTGCTTTTTGATTTGCCATTCACTACATTGTGCTACTGCAAACTCAGCTTCCACATGTAAAAGATTATCTTTTGCTGTATAATTTGGTTACACAAACTGGAATTTTAAAGAGTAAGTTTGTGTGTATATTTCAAGACCCAGTCTTCCCATATCATAAGGTGATTTAAAGTGCAGCAATGAGTCAGAACAAATGACACAGAAACAGATAACTGCTGCATAAAGACAGACATTCCTGAGGAATGGAACATGTATTTTTCCAAATTGCCACCTTCCATGGGTGTTGTCCTGAAGTCTCATGAAGCCACTATGAAAGGTAACTAACTCAGAGAAACAAGTTCAATGTCAGTAAACTCATATTTCTATTAATGGATAAGCATAATCAAATTATTTAGAAATCAAAAAATGAAAAGCCTGCAAACACCGAACTTGGCTACATAGAATTCTGCACTACTCAGTGAACCTCCCAGTGGACTATCCTACAAAACAGTACAGGTGAAAAAAAAACCAACCCAACACACCAAAAACCCCACCAGATAAAAAGTAATCATTCATTTTCCCTCAGTGAGTGATCTTTCTTCAAGACCTGATTGCTACGCCTTAAAAATATTTTGGTTGCTTGCTTTATTGCTTTGGAAAGCATCTTTAGAACTGAATAAGTGGCTTTTATTTTGGCTTTAGTTGTAGAGTTTGTTCTAATTTAAGTTATTGAAAAAAAAAAAAAACCAAACAGGTTGCGTACTTCTAACTGATTAATTTCTAACCAAATTTAAAAATCTACAAATATCCTTCAGCAAAACAGTCTTTCTTCTAAAGACACAGTTTGCATAGTTTATTCATTTGGAAATTATGAAAAGTATTTTTTGTCCTTACTTCTGAAAGAAGAAAAGGAAATCCAAATCACAAAGAAAGGAAGAAAGAAAGAAAGGAAGGAAGAAAGAAAGAAATGTAAAAAATGAAGATTTTGTATTTCAGTAAGGTTTCTAATTTCTGAGGTTAGAGTAGGTCTGAGAAATATCAGAATGGGTGAGCTTTTATGAATTCACTATGAGTATTTGCTTTCAAGCCTCCACAGCTGTTCATTGATATCTATGACAAGCTCTTTATGTTTAAGGAAATTTTAAAACCTTCTGAGATTCCCTGAGCAGCCCAAAGATCTTATCAAAAGATATTAGTTTACTGTGTAGAACAGTCTGAAGAATTATGTTTCAAAGTTATTGTTGGTGGTGGTGTTTTTTTTTTTTTTGTTTGGGGTTTTTGTTTGTTTTTGTGGGGTTTTGTTTTTAATTTTTTTTCTTTTCTCCCAGAAATTGCAGCTTCCCTCTTTGTTTTTAATTTTCAAATAAAGTTTGGGGTTGTCTGCTTTTGGGCTGGGCAGTTCCTGAGATGATTTGAGCTCATTGTGCTGCAAAATATTCTTCCTGAGCAATATCTGAGCCTTTGTGGTGCATTCAGGATAACTGAGATTATAGAAGGGAAAAATTGTAGAATGGCTCTGGTACTGTTTACATGCCCAGAAGGAAATGGCAAAATATGTCAATAAATAAGAAAACATGTAACCTGTAAATACTTCTGTGTCATTTACTATCTTTCTGTATAGTGTCTGCCATTAAATTCTTTCATCTGGCTATTTTATTTTGCTCAAATAGCAGATTGCATTCGTTTCATTTTCTACTTCTTTTGCAACTAGCTTCCTAGCGCGGGGTGCGGAACTGCTTTTAATTTGCACCATGGACAGAGCCCCTCCATAACTTTTATTTGCCATCCTGCGATTTCACGAGCAGTACTACCAAGAAGACTGTTTCCTGACACTACTGCATTTCTCTCACTAGAAGGTGAAGTTCCACTTTTCGATTCAGGTGCCAGCTCTTAAGTAGTCTAAAGAAAATAATTTTTTTGAGACTTCTCCGTCAAATCTGCCAAGAGGTTCAAAAAGAGGCACACACAGGCAACAGAGCACACAGGAAGTTCAAGACAATAGCATGGTTTCTGGAAGTCTCTTTCCTTAGGAAATTTCATAAGTTTTTTTTTTTTTTTTTTAATACAAAATGTTACCATTGTAATGAAAAAGATTCCAGAAAGTGAATGTAAGTTATGAAGTTTCGTGGGATTTTGGTCAAAGAATTAATTCAACAGTAGGATAGTCAAGCAGTTTATCAAATTCATGTTGACTTCTGCTCTGAAAAAGGCAGAGGTGGAAGTCAAAGCTGGGTCACTCACTGCCCAGATAAATTGGGACTGTGTCCAGTTTTAGAAAAAAATAAAAAGAAATAATAATAAAAGGAGTTTTAAAGATTCACGGATCAATACACGACAGAACTTCTCAGTCATGTCTGAATGAGGTAGAACATGAACTTGGATCTCACCATTTATTCTCAGATTTATAAATACCTATTATGTGTTACCTTGTGAAAATGTTTTTAATTTTTCAAAAATCTTGTTTCAAAAGACATAACGAAAAAAAAATCCAAATCAAACCAAATGTGAAAGGAATGTGGAAAAAGTGCCCCCCCCCACCAGAATTATGTGTTCAAATACAAATATCTTTGTCTATACCATTTTATCGATACCCTTTCCACAATTATGGATGTGTTTGTGTACACAGATGCACAGAGCTCTGCACATTTAGGTGGTTCTAGCATGAAAATCATGGCTGTTGCTCATGTATTCGTGAGGCCCCGGGACTACCAGTGCTTTCAGCTGTGTCTTTTTCTGAAAAGTGCGTAACAAAGGCTCAAATAGGTTTTATATGAAGATTAGATAGGTACTAGATCATTTAGACTAGAGGAAATTGAGAATGAATAAAAGAGACATAATGAAACAAGATTCTTCTGCTTCTTACTGCCTGCTGTGTCTTGTCTATCAGGCTTACTCTCAGTTCAGTACTTCCAGGCTGCAATGAACCCCACACTATCTCTTCTTTATCCCTAGGAAAAACCTTGATCTTTTTGTCACCTCTTATGCCTGGCCTTTCATATGTCTTTTAGTCTGTTATACCTTTACTGCTTTGTCTTTATGACTGTTTTTTTCCTGCCCCATCCTTTGATTATCCAGGAAACTCCAGCTTCCAGGTAACAGCGGTCTGAGCTACCCTTCCAGTTCCCTCCTTGCCCAAGAATTCATCAGCCAGCAGAAAGCAAACAATAACTTTCTTTCCTACAAACCACCTGCACCTTTTTGAAGGACCATAGCACATGTAAGAGACAAGTAAAATCAAAATCTGTCCATCATATATCTTCTCATATTTTGTTTTTCACTAATCAGATTTTGCACACATTGTCATGACCGCATAAACCTTGTTGTGCACACATGCGCATTAAGATTTGAGTGTGATTCTTCTGTTTTTTCTTTCATTTCTACCCAATTATTTTGAGAAGACATAAAAAAGAACAGAATGTAATTCAAAACACTTCACGTTTCACAGGTGAGTTTCAAGCTATATGTAAATTGAATGCTATTGTTTTCCAATAGCTGTCAGAAGATGTTAACCTAATTTGATCCACAGTAGCAAAAACATTGACAGCTTCTTTAAGTACGTCCTGCACAGGGATGAAAACTGTACTCAATATTTCATTGTATATTGAAGACAAATAAACTGCAGAATATCTTTCTTTTGATCATCTTTCCCACATTAGCAAAATTACATGCCTGCTTACAATACCACCATGCTACTGATGAATCACTTTGGGCTCTTTTAAAGACTTTAATCACTGGTAACAAAAGAAAACCCAATTTTTATAAAATAAAAAATAAGGCCTTAACAAATGTATTTTTTGGGTTTTTTTTCACCTCTACAATTCTTTATTCTGTGAATAAATATTATTGAACATCAATATTGATTATTGTTATTTAATAAATAAAAGTTGAATTAATACAGTCAAAAATACTTTTACTAAAAGATGTTGCACCCTGTATCTCTCATAGCAAAAGTTCACACTGTGGTGCTAAGGACACTGCCCAAGAGACCTAATATGATCCTGTTGACCAGCCACACATCTGATCTAAGATTTAATTAGTAGTGAAGATGACTGTCCCCTATAAATGAAGAGCATGAGAAATTATAATGCTACTTTGCCCATGTGTGTATGCAGGTATGTATGCAATTTAGGCAAAATCAGAAAGGAAAAAACTGCAGGGAATTGCCATGACTAACTCCTGTGGTTTTGTGCATCCTTAGAAGACTAAGCAGTTGAAGTCTAAATCAGAGAAGATGTTCTATCTTGCCAGGCATTGCCAGAGTTAGGCCAGGTGCACGAGGTGTCTAATCTGTACTCAGTTATCACTTTTTATAAGCCTTAGTCCTGAGTCAGATGACACTTTCAGGGCTAAGAGCATCAACTCAGAAGTCTTTCTGAGCTGGAGGGGAAGTAAGGAGAGAATCAAAGTTAGAAGGTGTACATCTAAACCTAGCTATTTTTTCTGTCTCTAAGAGAAAGATTCATACCCATCTGAGAGTTCTTTCAAAGAACTTCCAGTGTGGCACTATAGTTTTCAATGTCTCTTGAAGTGAAGTTGGAGATGACAGCCCTCCTGCTACCACTCAGCTCTCAGAAGTATTGTGATCTGCTGTATTGTGATCTGCTGGGGGAGATGAGACCAGGTGGAAAATAGACCAGATGGAAAGTCCATTGGACACCAGGTAGGTAATATAAACTACTTTTATTATACTTACCAATACTTTAATGTAATAATACAAAACAAAATGCACCTCCAATAACTCCTTGAAAAAATTTCTTTCTTCAATGATAAAAACAATCTTATTCAAATACCTCTTGGTACAAAATGAAAGTATAAAGAACACTCCTTTTGTGAATGACCTTGAGAAGCCTCTAACAGTTTTCAAAATCAGTTACTCTGCTGTGTTTTGCTTAAACAAACAAAAAGTTACCCTGTATGTTTTGATTTTCTAAAATCAGATTAGGGAGAGCGGCTCTCTGAGGACTAAAATGATAAGCATTCAAATAAAATGCTTTGTAGGCTCAGTACTGAAAGTTAGATCTCAGCTTGTATGCAAAACGTATTTTGTGATTAGTTTCTGTAATCAGAAAGATTTTAAAAAAATACAATTGGTTGTGGATAATTTAATGTTTAGCTAATGCTAAATAAGGTTTTGGAATTCTTTCAGAAATGAATATAGAAGATTGTCTCTTCACAGATATTGTCAAATATTGTTTCTTGTTGATTTAAGTTTTCAGATGGAACAGTAATAGTATACATAAAAAGTTTAATTTACTGGAAAGCCAGTCTCAATACTTATTTAGATATTACTTTTCTTACAAAGTGGCTTTATTACCTTTTTGCTCACACATTTGTGGTTTTCATAAATGTGAGCAAATCAGGTCGTACAAACATGGGTACTTATTCAAAAGCTTCTGATGCAATCCAATCTCTGAAGCAAAAATAGTTTTCTAATATAAAAATTCCTTAGACTTTTTCCTAGCATAACAAATTAACCAACTAAATCTTAAAGTCTTAATTTCTAAATTTAACTGCTGCAAGATATCCTGGTAACGATTATGATAATTTAATAAAAAAAAAAAAAAAAAAAAAGACTGTGCTCTGGCATCTTTCTGAAAAGCACATAAAAATAAGTCCCTATGAATACATTCTTTGCTTTAATGGTTAATTCATGCAAATATAACTGTCCTAGATGACATGTTTTAATTTCTGCTTCTGCCTCTGGACTAACAGAAATGCTAAATGAAGTTTTACTGACAGCATCTCAAGTACTGTATGCAACATGAAAATTCAGCAGACCTCAGCATTTTTGTGAAGAACGAATGCATGCACTATTGCAGATATTTTTTCATCCTATTTTTTGACTTTTCCCTCAACATGTAGTACAATCTTAGCAAACAAAGAAGGTATTATTTTTGGTTTCTTTTCCATTGATTTTCAGTGAGTAATGGATTAGGTCTGTGGAAGAAAATAAAAGATGCTACAATAGGAAGGAATTTCTCAGGATTTTATCTTTCAAATACTGTATGTTTTTTTCCCTTCAAGTATCTGTAAGTCCTGACACTTTTCTCAGATCTCTCAGATACATTGAGATTTTTAGGTCACAAACAGGTTGACCTCATCCCCTCTCTTCCTCCTAAATCAGTGTTATTATTCATATAATTTCAGCTGAGCATGTCTTTGGTACTTGGTTAATGGGAGTATTTTTGTGTTGCAGAACTGTGTCCAAAAATGAAGGTGCTGGCTGGGAATGATACTTCCAGGCTGTGTCTCTGCTGTGTTTTGGGGACCAAATTCTTTCTCCAGTGATAAGATTGGTATAAAGAAGAATTCTGTGTTTCTAAACATTATTAATCATATCTTATGATCTCCAGTGAGTGAATGAGGAACATATTATTTTAGAATGTAAATTAATCTGTATGATGGTGAAATAAACAATAAAAACAAATCTCCCCAGCTGGCAAAATAGTCCAAAAGGGAGTTGTCTCCTTACATACAGATCTACACATCTTTCAAATAAATCATGGATTCAGATGCAAAATAAAGAACATTAAGGTCATCATGTGGACTTGAAACTACCCCTGGGAGATCTAGGATCCATAATCTAATGAATGGATTACATCCATCTATCAAAGATTCATCCCATAAATGTGCAAAGAGGTTAGACTCCAAAAGAAAATACAATTGTCTGCAGCAATTTGTGACATACGAATGCAGAGGCAGAGCTGACTGCTATAGGATTCCCCTGAAGGTTTCTGAGGCTTCCTGATTACTGTGTTACACACACACACCACTGAATGTAGATCATACTCAAGTACATATCATGTGTTATTTTCTCTCTGATCATTAGAATGCCTTAAGTTATCTCAGTATGAACTGCTAATGCAGTTCAACTGTTTCATCAGTTTAATGAACTATTCCCAAACAGCATCCATGAGTGCAAATTCCTTCTAAAATATGAGAGAAGGACCAGAGGACCACTTGCTGAGCAACATGCCTTTTAGAGGTATTTTTTTGCTGCTCACTTTGGTGCTGCTTTAGACTCCTTAAATGGCTTCTAAGCAAGTTCAGTGGGATACTGGGTGTGATCTAGTCAACAGGTTGTGTGTCTGTGCAAAGGCTGACTTAATGGCCTCAAACATTATTTTTTGCTGGAATGCAGCTGTACTGCACTGCATCCTACTGCAGCAGTACACTAGCGAGCTGTGTGATACTTTTTGGTTTTGATTGCACATTGACTTACATACTATATTCCATTAAAATATCATAGAGCTTAATTTTTCTTCTCCTGTGAGAAATCCTTCAGTTAAATTCATCAAACAATAAAAAGTCACCAGTTTTTATAGCACCTGAGGACTTACTGAAATCTTGGAAAGTCATTTTTGTTTATTTCATTGAACTGAAACAAATATTTAGCTTTAGGTACTCTTTCTAACGCTATGCTAAGTAAGGATGAATTTCCCATCCTTTCTTAGACATTGGCAAAGTACATTCTCAAAGTTTAACTTCGTGTTCTGAAACAGGTCAAAACTAAGAAATACTGAACAACCCTCTTCTGAATAACAGATTTATTATGCTTTCAGAAATTTGATTTTGCATTACTTGTGAAGCATATAGAAAAATAATTCTCATCAAAGACTTTTATCCTAAACAATTCAAGATTTAAGTACAGCTGTTTATGAGTAACAACTTCTAACAAAAAGTGTTAGTGGAAATTGTTTGGCAAATATATTTACGTCATCAACAAAAATTTTCCATTGCGATATTTGATGCTCAGGTAAAGCTTTGGTCTATTAACATGGATATAATAAAAAACTGTATGTTTTTCAGAAACTTGCATTTCCAGCTACTGGCAGAAAGAAAGGGCCAGATTTATGCACTGCATACTGAGTAGCAAATCACACTCTGCCGTGTGTCACAATGCATCTAATTTACACATCAAAAAGTTTGTCCTGAATCTGCTAATTTTTTTAGCTTCCTTATAGTCAATAAGGAGGGTTAAGTATGGAGATGTGGACTTTTTTTTCTAGTATACAATAAGTATCTGCAGTAGGATAGGTGTTTCTTGGGGGGATTACCTTACACTGAAGTAACTACCTTCTAGACAAGTTGAGTCAGGCAAGACAAATCGTTATAGAAAAGTTAAAGGAGAATCCTTATCACACAAAAAAAGACTAATAGCACATTAGAAAGGAAGCATGTAAAACACAAGAATGTACAAATGCTGTGAATTAACATCACTTTAAGTGTCATACTGTTTTTTTCCTATAAAATGTGCATTCAATGCTACTGTCATCAAGACAAACTTCTGCAAGCTGTTTTGCTTTTGTACTTTCTCTTGCAGAAATGGTATCAGTATTCATATCGTTAGAGTCATACTGGTTTTTTCCTATAAAATTCAATGCTACTGTCATCAAGACAAACTTCTGCAAGCTGTTTTGCTTTTGTACTTTCTCTTGCAGAAATGGTATCAGTATTCATATCGTTAGACATAATTGAAACCAGGCACATGATAAAGGTGAGGATGCTGCAGCTACATTACCCTGTCTGGTGCTGCTCCTTCCTGTGTGGGCAGATGAACTCCTCATCACTTCTTACAACTGCTCCTTGTCACCTTTTTTTTTTTTCTGGTGCAATGACAAGAGAAAGGGAAGTTCATAATAAAACATATAAAGCATGTAGGTACCTATATAATTTAGTGCAAATTCTCCATCCTCAGTGAAAGAAAAACTTCCTACATGTAGACTGAGTATATTGGAAAAAAAAATCTGTATTTTCTTTTTAGGCTGTGACATTTAGTGGGAGTAGAAATTAGGTGGCTAAACAAAAATAGAATACTCTTTAACTTTCAAGAGGTTACAGTCTTCAAGCAACCAAATGTGGAATTCACTTGGCCACACATTCTTTAGAGTCATTTTAGATCCCATTCAGTATCCAAAACATCGCCATTGACTATGGGCAGATATGATTCAGTCACTAGGCAAGAAAGAAAATGTTCTAGAGTGACATAGGGAGGTGAAGGGGGATATGTTGAGAATAAATGTTAGAAATCTACTGGTTAGCAATTAAATCCCGCCCATAAGTCTCTTTTTCTGGTGCTTTTCTAAAGACCAAAGAATCACAAGAGAAAATGGACATGGAAAATATGTAGAAGGAAATATGTCTTCCTTTGCAGTGCATGTCATCAGCCTGCGATATTCATGGCTGCAGTGGAATGGGAAATGAAGATACTGCAGACCAATTTTTCAGAAGGGCTGGATAATTTTACAGCCAACAATAACATTTGTATTTTTCTGTGTAAAGATGAAGGAAATCAAGTCTTATTCTTGTTTTTGTCTTTTTCTGAAGCAACCATACAGTTCAGTGATCTGTTTCCATTCAGTAACTGCCACATGACTATGTCGCTTAATTTGAAAACTATATTTGCAGGTTTAAGGTCGTTAATGATGTCTCTTTCATTCTGAGAATTTTTTGGAGCAAAATAACCAAGGCTTATATGAAAATAGTATCCTGTTATTATTAATGCAGAGAGCACTGTGTATTTTTCTTGAAAAACTAAACCAAAAGAACCCTTATTTATTCTTAACTTAAAAGAACAGACTTTTCTCACTGTCAACTCGTTTATATTTTTATGGTGAAAAAAGGCAATAAGTGATAAATGTTTAATCAAGTATGGGTCTGTTCAGAGCTAAACTTGTAATTCCACTAACAGAAGGTTGATAATAGCTTTGAAGTGCAGCAACGCTTTCTGCCCACACACAGTAATGACCTGTAGGGGATAAATGTGCCAAGAGGGAAATCCATGCACCGTTTGATTTACAACCTTGTTTTTAATGATGGGACAAAGAAATTGTAGCAGAATGTACTTGTAAATCCTTCTGTTTTTCAGACTCAGCTTTCAAAAGGAGAATATGATCAGATAATTTAAAGTGGCTTGTGTCAAATGGAGAATAGCTGCATAGACTGCGATTTTAAAAATTAACGAAGCCTTACTTAAGGCAACACTTACAGATTCTGCAGTAAGAGAGTGAAAAAGTGTCTGCATCAAAACCAAAATCCAGAGCTTGTTTGGACCAGGCTATTTACCTCTTCCTGTAACCAGTGTGGTGAAGTGAAAAAACAGCTGATGAACCAAGGTACGTTCAGAAACTTCAGCCAAGTTCTGAGTGATCTATGGCTTAGGTCACAGATCGACTTAGTTTCTGCTGTCACAACCAGGAATGAGTAGCTGGAACCAAAGATTAAAGACTGGGAACTTCTTTGACTGACTGCTGCTGAAACCAATATCTCACTGGCTTCTTTGTGACTTGGTATTTTTTTCTGATTCTGACTAAGATTATGGGACTCCCCTTGCTTTTCAAGCCAAGTGCGTTCTTAAGGGTTGTACTTCATCTAGGAGTAAGGCATAAAATATTTCTGGTCAATTTGATGCCAATGGTCTCTTTTGGAGTCCAAGAAAGTAAAACCAAGTAAAAAGAGCTTATGTACACTTTCGTATTAGCTTGAGGGGAATACCTATTCCACACTAGCTCCATGTGCACCAACTCTAAAGTATTTCAAGTAGGAGGCCAAGGGGATACCATCTGTGACAAGAAGCAGTGCAGATACATTGACTTAGGAGGCAGGATGATCTACTGTGGGAGCTGCATAATATAGACAATAACCATCAGTTTCTGTTCAGTACCTTTGATCCAGGGCAACGTCGCCCAGTGAATAACATCTCCAGCCATTGTCCTGGGGATGTGCCTCTGTACTTCACTTGAAGCTATCATAGGTGTTTCTGGATGCACTGCATCTTATCTCCACTGGCCCTCCAGAGGTGAAAGTAAGTGTAGATGCACTGCATCAAGCAAAGACCCAGGTAGTATTCCTTCTCCAGCAGCTGATGGTAGTTGTCTGCCTGGAAAGAATAAGAAACATAACAGAGACATTAAAAAGTCAGGAGCAACAAGATTTCTACATCCAAACTGCACTTCAGAATATTTGTAAAAGCATCAGGTAAATTCTACTTTTTGCTTATGTATATTGTTTCAATGGAGTTCCTCTGAATTTATGGAGAGAGCTAAGAAAACATTTGTTGTAAATGCAAACAAAAGCCTGTGGCCACAGGAAACACACAGTTTAGTTTTTGTACCTCAGATATACCTCATATATCTGCAAAAGTTAAGAAATATGATTCTTATCTATACTGAGTGTGTTTTCTTGTGTGTGTGTGTGTATTAACAGTCAACATATGCATGTAACTATATGATACACATGCATGCAAATGTAGATAACCAGTTCTGATTAGTTTGTGCTTTAAAGTTATTACTGGGAAAATAACTTCATAAACAGTATTTTCAAAAGGAGTTTAAGGTGGTCAGCACTGTTTTTAGGTAGAATATTTAGTTAAATCTTTGAGTGCTGAGGTCATGTTTATCTTATTGATAACCGAGTTCATATTTAGTCTCCAAAAAAGCACGGCTTATGCTGTCATTTTTACTCATGACTGGTGACCTGTGTTCCATATCCAGTTTTTAGCAAAGGAATCAGACCTTCATAAATCAAAACCCAAGCTGCAAACATAAAAAAGAAGAGAAAAAAAATCCCTAAATTCACTAGCCCATTTAACTTTGACACATTTTAAAACCATACATGTACATACTAAGTCTAGAAAAGCCAATTAAGTGGTGTAGTTTGTTGTGAAAACAGCATATTTAATGAAATCTACTTAGGGAAAAAATACATTATTTTTGCTTAAATTAAAAGAATGGGAAATTATATTATCTCAGTTCTCTCTTTTTTGAAAAGCAAACAGAACTTAACAACATTTCAAAGAGGAAATGAATCACAATGGACAACGGGTCTTGATAATCCCAAAGGAAAGAAGCCCAAACAAACCCAAAAATCAAACAAAACTAATAAAAAAACCACCCCAACTACATTAGTTAAGCTGTGAAACCAGTTCTATATGGTTATAAAATAAGCACTTACAAATAGTGCTAAAAAAAGTAAATATTAAAATAGCATATGGCAAGCAGGAAAGGTATCTCAGAACTTGTATATAAACAATTTCTAGGAGAAAATAATACCTATCCATGGTGTTATAAAATAGAATGATAATTCTATAGAAAAAATACATTTACAGTATAACACATTTCTACCACATATATAAAAACTTCATTTATTGTAATACGTAGCATAAATCAATCACAGACACTTGCCATTATCCCCAAACTCCATAAATGCTTGTATGTTTTGAGTTCCAGACAGCAAGAGGTATGTATTAACAATAAATTTTATTGTTCAATCTCCAGCATTCACTAGACCTTTTGGACTGCCATTTAGCATGAAGGAGATCTATTGTGGAAATTGCACTGTTCATTTCTTCTGTTATGGCCACATGGGACCTTAAAACAAATGAACAGGAGTTGTCTTTGCCTGCAGGAGCTCACAAGCTGCAGGTAAACCAAAGACTAAGTGGAGAGGGGATAATAATTTAGAAGCATGCTACTGCTAAATATAAGTGATAATAAAAGTATGTGATGTAGAATTTAAAAATATCCATTTCAATGTCAAATGGATGAATAGCAGTGTATCCTTTGGGTGGCTAATTATATGGAAATATAACTGAAAATAAAAGGAGTTTTGGGGGTTTCCAAAGTCTAATATAGAAAAGTCTTGAAAAATTCTGAAAAGCCAAAATATGAAGAGATACCATTCTATGGTAAGGTCAGAGACCACCAACAAGAGATATAGTTTTGCTAAAGTTATAATTGAAACACACTTCATTTAAATTTAACCAGACAAATGGAGAACACATCTGACAGTGGTGAAAACATGGAATACTACCTCCAGTAGAGCTACTTAAGCAGTTACAGAAAGAAAAACTGGTTCTTATCCAAAGTTATTATCATCAATGACTGGTAATACTAACTGAAATGCATCTATCTGCCTAGAGAAGCTAATTAAGCTTGAATCATATATTTTCTTGTAGAAGATCATCACATTAAGTCACTGGAGAATCTGTAATAAAGTATCTAACTCCTAAACTTTTTGGTGGAAGTACCACAAGCACATTTGTACACCTACCTTTGCTAACAAATCCTAAGCCCTAGCAATGAGTTTACAGTAGAAGTGCTGTTCTGAAAAGAGAAAATTCAAATCTCAAGTATTTTCTGTCTGTGAGATTTCTAATACACCTTTCAGTCGTGTATAAAAGCAGTTTCCCCATTAGCACATTCAAGAAGGCAATTTAATCTGGGTTAATAGGTATTTTCATTTTAAGCATTGCAGCATGCAGTTTCTTTGCTTCATATTAGCAAAATTCTGTCTGTTATTTGAAAGGAAAACCAATCCTAGTACTATCCCAGTATCCATAAAAGCAATAGCATTTTCTATCTTTCAAACATTAACTGAGCTAGACCTAAGTAGATGTATAAAGTTGTAACAGTGCTTTTTGTCTTCTTTCTCAGCGTTCTTTCTCCTACAGTAAGTGTAAACCACATATCAAGTTTTAAAGTATGATAGCTTAAGCAGATTAAACTGGAAAGTGTGATAAAGCACCCACCTATGAAAGTACAGAGCTTTGTATAACCCATTTTAGCCTGCTGCCATTCTGGCCTGGTTTGAGTATTTATACATTATAATCTAAACCAGAAAATGTACATGTATGTTTAAATTCCTCTGAAGTTATTATATTGACAGGTGTTGAATATTATCATAACAATGTATTAAAAATAATGGTGTTTTTATCTTTTGGTTTTCTTGCTTTTAAAGTGTTATACACTCTCTCTGATTTTATGCAGTTAAACACTTTTTTAAAAAATTACAAGGTAAAACCCATCTGAACTAGCTGGAGCAAGCTGTCAAGCTGACTACTGTGTATTTGTTAAAAAAATTAAAATTATGGTAAACCATTGATCCAGTGCAGAGAGTTTAGAACTTCGTAATCTATAATTTATTGACGCCCTTCAGCTAAACAACCTTCTGCTTTCCCTTTCACCTGTAAGCAAGACGGGATAGTCATATCTGTGTGTGCCTCCTGAAAATAGAAAAGAAAGAAAGAAAAAAAGAAAGAAAGAAAGGCTGATTTTTGAACTCAAAAATTCTGAAGGAGTCTGTTCTCTCAATCCTACCAGCAGATACCTTTGTAATTTGCTAGCCCCCATGACCAGAGACACAAGAAGCAGAGGTCTAGGAGAATAACAAATGAATTGCAGACATTCAGGTACATGCCTTTGGCTGCTGTCACCTAGTACACTGTAGTGGTGGTTATCTGGTGCTAACCCCATATAAGAAATGAGCAGAGACAGGGTGTGACCCTCTCCTGATATATCCTCTGATCTCCAGGACTGCTGAGCCAGAGCTTATGAAAAAGTCTTTAAAAGAATCAGTTCCTGCATCTCCAAGATGTGGTGACTCTTTTTCTAGCCATTTTACTGGTCATTAACCTATCATAAAAAGACCCTAGGAGGAGCAGGAAACTCTTTCCAAGGCTTTAATTTTCCTCTCTTATGTAACACTGACGTGAAGGAACATTATCATTTAATCTGGCAACACAGCATGGAAACCGCCAGAAGCTACATTTTGACTAGTTAGTGAAAGATGAACCTCAAAAGTCTGAAAATTCTTTTCACTCAGACAATGTCTAAATGATAGTATTGTTATTTAGATATCTTCAGTCCATACATTTGCAATGGAAATTTCCCTACTTTACATTAGGCTTTCTTATGAGATTTTGAGGTAAAATGGAAAAACAGAAAAAGGTTTAGACACATTTTTAAGCTTCAATTTTCACATCAGTGTGCTTAACCCTTATTTAACCTTCCATATTTTTTTAGCCTGGAAATAAAATCTTGCAAATTAAAAACAAAACAGAAACCCACAAACACGGGTTAGTTAAAAACTGAATATTGGAGAAATTCACCAGCTTAAAAGACTTTTTAAAAGCTACTTTTTTGCTATTTGCACTGGTTGTCCATGTAGCTGAATGATGAAAGCATGTGGCTTGAAGTAAAATACAGTTGTGCATCAATTTCTTTTAAGTTTTCAAATAAAGTTATGGATATGTTACTGAACATGACTATAATATAAGTTGCTTATTATCAGCTGAGTTTTAATGAACATCCATGTGTGTACATCTAGCTATGCCAGCTGTGACATAAAACCTGACAAAATAAAGCTCCTTCATTGTTAAATAAATCTTATATTGGGGTTGATGACAATAGACTAACATTAAGACATTAAGTTCCTTAATCTTGCAGAAACAGACTTTTCTTATGTCCTTTAATAGTTCCAAACACTTCATTTGAAGGTGAATGAAGGATAAGGCATTCCCCAGATAGCGAACAAATACTTGTATTCAGCAGTTCCCAGGGTACAAAGACCTGAGTGTCCACTTTGCTTTGCAAGGGTTTATATTAACATGTGAAATTTAGTTGCTCCTATTCCTTCATCTTGCTATTTCTACCTTACAGAAAATAAATCATCTTCTTTATATCTGTGATACGACTTGGCACACATCTTGTATCAGTTTGGATCAGAGCTCTAAAAGTATACCACTTTCCTTCCTCTTGCAAAAAAGACAATGATAGGGGGAAAAATCCATTTTAGTATCTCAAGTCTCAGACTGGGGGTTAAAATACTCTGAATGCTGGCTAATTATCCCAGATGCTAGTGGACAACCATGCACAATTTCTGCTTTTGTCATCTAAGAAATCAGACTGAGTAACACAAAAATTGCGTGATAGCTCGCAGGGAATGTGTTGGCTTCAGGTTCTTTGGATTAAATATTCATTATCCAACAGTCTTCAAGAGCATAACGTCATAATAATCTTCATAAAGGTGTTCTGCATTAGACCCCTGTGTTGACTTTCCCAGTGAATCTCATACACACTGCTGTCTTTTTCAACATACCCACAGCTGAGAACCACATTTTGTGACATCCAACTGAACCTTTGCTCTTTAAAGGGAACTTGGGTGTCCAGATGTGTTTGTGCATTTCCATTTAAAAGCTGTGTGTCTTAAAATTCATGCTTTAGAATGTGAAGCATTGTCTTACTAAGTCTGTGAATCTTAGAGAATAAAACAATAACTAAAGTGTCCCTAGATTCCAACAGAGACGCACTTTCTACATTTTGGAAGTCTCTACCTAGCAGATATTTTTCTTGAAGCATTTTACAAGCTTTTCTTTAACATGGGGGTATCATGACCTCATGTTGACCAAGAGTTAATAAACAATGCAAACAAGAACAGAATATAAGGAGCCCTGGTGTGGGCTATGGGCCATGATCGACAAGTGACAGGACAACACCTGAAACTGCTGGAAAGGTGTCCTGTAATGTCATTGTGGACAGATTGCCAGTCTGTGCTGTCGTTTGGTTCCAACAAACCCTTGCTGAGAAAACTGGGAGGAACACCACTACATGGATGTCTGACACCATGTGGTAGCAGAGGGCCTGAGGTGGCAATCTTAAGTTTTGGGGCCAAGCTTCCACCCAGAGCCTTAGACTGGTTGGAGGGGTGCTGTGTTTCCCCTGGTTTGGTTGCACCCTCTTCCTGAAGAGGTAATCAGCAGGTATCAGCTGATGCACGTGCATGAATTAAAAACTTTCCCTGACACAGTCTGTCACTCATTTGGTCTGCTTAATAGATTAAATCTGATAGTGTCACATTGTTTACATCTTTTTTCCCCTCTGAGATCTCTTGAGTTACTGCCAATATTCTATGGACAGAAAAATTCAGCATCTGAATATGCCAGAGACTACACATGCATCTTGTGATTTCACATCCTGGCTTTTTCAAGGTAACAAAATGAGCTTCAACAGTTATTGAGCATTTTTCTAAAGAGACTTTTCCTTGACGCATATTATCAACAGCTACATTTTGCAAATATTTAAATTTTACTTGTACTTTAGCTGTACATACTCTACTTAGCATCTTTTCTCAGATGTTACATTTATCCCTTTTTTTTCTCCTCTCTTTTGTCTTTTTCTCAAGAAGTGCTTATCTCTTTGTATTGATGGTATAATTAGTTTCCTGAGTAAAATTCCAGAAAGAACTTTAAACTGAACTATAAAATATCCAAGTATTTCTATGATCCTCTGAAGTGAAGACACAGATCTGAAAAATTCCTCTCATATAACTTTTCTTATAGCACTAAAACTGTCTTTTACATGGTACTACATCTACAGTTAATGACACAGCTCATAACTCAAGACAATATTTTCTGCATATTGGCCAGCTGCCCAGTGGACAGACCTTCATTTCACTTCACCCCCAAGCTGTCACAAAACGGAGCTTTGGGACTGACCATATTCTGATGCAGGTTCCTATTTCTGGTTCTCACTGAAGTCCCTCCTCTCTGTTCACAGGCATAGGGCAGTGTTCTGCCATGCATCTCAACCTGAAATTAATGAGAAGAAAGAAATCAGAAACCAGCCTCAGTCACTTCTATGATTCTTGAGTCCTGGTGACAGCAGTTCCAGAACAGAGGGCACAACATTACTAATATTTTCTGTGATGTTCTTATAGCTATGACAGCGTATTGGGAGAAGAAACAACCAGGCTGTAGCAAGTGTCCAAGACTCAATGCAATTTGGATGCAAAACAGAACCCAGATCTCGAAATGCTGATGACAGTGATAGATGATTCTTGATGGTGTGGAGTGGAGGGCAGACATCAGTTCTCATCTTTGTTGACCTCTTTGCAACATTTGATGCAGACAGTGATCATGAGAGATTACTGAAGAAAACGGCAGCACTGAGTAATGAATATATCAAAATGGTGTAGCGTCTCTTTGAGTGTACATAGCTCTAACAAGGTGGCAGGAAATGTCATATTTGTCCCCTGGCTTCACAACTATCATTTCTCTCCTACTTATTCAACACCTACAGACAGATCCTATAAATGGTGGACTCATAGTGAACCTAATGCAGAACTACCCATCTCTTATTATACTTATCATCACCAGAGAAAGCAAGATGGGGTCAAATGTTGTCCAAGAACAGCTAATGGATGACGACTAGTTGGGCCTGAATGAAAAACCATGAACCCACACAAGACAGAGATTATGCTGAGGGGAATCAAAACAAATCGATGATTAAAATATCTTTGAGGAATTTACAGCCTTATATCTGAAAATATTTTTTAGTGAATGCGGTACAGTATGGCAAAGTAATATAAAAGTGATTTCAAAAAGACCGAATAGTCAGTCTGTGTCTCAGTTGTTCCACAAGATCCTGGTCCATGATGAAGTAGTGAAGAATAGCTCATAAAGTGTGTCCTGGTCTTTGGCTGGGATACAGTTAATTTTCTTCATAATAGCTAGTATGAGACTATGTTTTGGATTTGTGCTGAGAAGAACGCTGGTAACACACTGATGTTTTGAGTTGTTGCCAAGACAATCAATGACGTTTCAAATTCCCATGCTTTGCTAGTGTGCAGGTGCACAAGAAGCTAGGAGGAAGCACTAGACTCACAATTCTTGACTTAGAATTTGAGCTTAGGTTTAGGATTGAGGCCCAAATTGGCCAATAGTATATTCCAGATCATGCAACGTCATGCCCAGTATATAAATGAGTGTTGGGAAGAAGGTAGCTCTCCTGCTTTCTGGGTCAGCCTTCTCTCTCTTCTGGGACTGCAGTTTTGGGACTCTCCCTGCTCCAAGATTGCTAGCCAAGAATTGTCTGAGCCTTGGTCAGAGGATGGTGAGCAGTTGCACTGTATATCACTCATTTGTATATTATTAGTATTATTTTTATCATCACCATTATTATCACAATTATTATTATTATCAAATGTAGTGTGTTTCCATTATTAAATTGTTCTTATCTCCACCCATGAGTCTCCTTTCTCTTTATCCCTTCAATTCTTTCCCCCACTCCCTTGGGACAGGGGAGGGTGAGGGAGCGGCTGCATGTTTTTTTGCTGCTGACTGGCTTAAACAATGACAGTTGTATCCTACCTTTTAGGTTCTTAGTTTTTAGTATAGAAAATTCTCATTTACTGTGACTTGGGTATATTAAAGTGGAAGAAAAAAGAGAAGGAAGAGAGCAGGGGAGAAACAGAACTGTATTTTTAAAAATTTTTATACACCCAAATGAACAAAACTTACAAATTTCCTAAAATATCCATGAGTCTTTAGCTGGTTTAGAGCATTTAGAGCTTCAGACATTAAATAATTAATTGTGAGACTACAATAACAAGTTCCTAGTTTTCACAAGGGCCAGAAAAATATACATTTACTTTTGTGTGTAAACACAATTAACCTACGAATTTTACAGATGATTACCAGTACTAATGGAGTCATGAGTCCAGCTTCAGCTTCTGCATATTCTCACATTGTTTCCACCCCAGATTCTCCAGCTTTCTTTCTGTGATCACTCCTGTACACTCTGTTCACTGTTAGGTATCTCTTAATTTCCAGTGTTTTCTCATTCTGCTCTCCATCTTCTGACTCATTAGAGTCCCTCCATGTTCCCAGTGTAGTGTTAGTTCCCAACCTCCTTGAGTGAGATTTCCATACTATTCTCCCAATCAAAAAATCTTCCCACTGAAAACATTCTTGTCTAGCCAGTCTGGGTTTCTCTCTCTCAACTTTCTCCCCCACAACTATTTGGTGATTTTAGTTACCCAGTTTCCCTTAGCCAACCTGCTATAATCTCTTGGTACACAAATGAGGCTCCAGCTACCTCCTTAGGCATCCTACTCTCAGTTACAGCTTTTGCTACCTTGGTTCAACTCTTACATTCTCCCCCTTGAAGTGAGGATGCTGGTTACCATGTTGCTTTTGCTCAGTCTAGTGCTGAGAGCACAATTTTAAAAAGTATGTCTCTGCATGGTTAACTCACCCTTGAGTACTGAGTCCTTGACACTACCATACTTCCATCCTATGAAAATACTCCAGTTTTAAACCCAGCTAGCAGTAATAACTATCACACAGCTGCTCACTCACCCTCCCCTACCTCCTGGGGATTGGGGAGAGAATTAAAGGGGCAAAGGGAAAAGAGACTCCCGGGTTGAGATAAGAACAATATAATAACTAAACCACGATAAAATTGAAAATAATGATAATAATTATAATAAACATAGTAATACGTAAAAATACACAAATGAGTGATACACAGTGATACTGCTCACCACCTGATGACCAAGGCTAAGCCTGTTCCTGGCTAACAATCCTGGAGCAGGGAGACTCCCAAAACCACAATCCTGAAAAAGATATAAGAGCCTGAGCATTGAGAAACTGACAGCTGACTGAGAGAACAAGACTACCCCAAGAGAGGGGTGAGCCAGAGAGTGAGATGACCCAGAGTAAGAACTTCTGTGCAGACCCTCATTTATATACTGGGCATGACGTGCATGATATGAAATAAACCATTGGCCAATTCACATCTCAGTCCTAAACCTAAGGTGAAATCTCTGGCTTGTAATTGGGGCTGTGCTCCCTCCCAGCTTCTCCTGCACCTGCAGATACTGGAACAACAGAGACGCTGAAAAGTCCTTGGCTGTCCTGGCAGCAACTATAAACATCAGTATGTTATCAGCCTTCTCCTCAGCACAAATCCAAAACACAGCCTCACAGTAAGCTACTGTGAAGAAAGTTAATTCCATCCCAGTAAAAACCACGACAGAAAATCTTCTCACCATGTTGGGATTGAAGTTCAGTGCATGCAGGGAGTGAGTGAGAAGGTGGGCTAGAGCTCTGGCTCTGTAGCTCAGCACATAACCCAGCATCTGGGAGCAGGCATTTCCTTGTTCAACTGTTTGAAATCACTTGGTAGCTGAGACAGGACACACCTGTGAGCACTTGTACTTCAGAACAAGGCAAAATCAAAACCAGTGTAAATCTTCAAAGTCAGAGATTTTGTTCAAGGGCCGTCTAAAAAATTCATTTGAATTCTTTGAAATTACCTTCACCCTTCTTTCTGTTTTCTTCTTTCCCACTTTGATCATCAGAAGCAACAGAGGTGCAGATGCATCTTTTCCAAACCACAGATGGTAGGCCTTCGATCCAAAATATAAATGCCCCAAACTACAGTTATGAAACTGTTATAAGAATTGCTTTAAATATAGTAAAAAATAGATATTTTTTTTTCCTAAAATTCCACATTGAAAATCATTGAACAGTCTAGTCTGTCCATGTGAAAACCAAAATATCAACTTGAGATTGTCAGGGAAAAGTAAGGCATGCCAAAATGATTAATGGTTAAAAATTATTAGCTGTTTGACAACCTTATACACAAGTTGGTATCAAAATGTTAATAAAACAGCAGTACAGGCATGAAAGAAGTACAATAAAAAATGTAAAGAAGCATCAAATATTAGTCTTTCATGATAGCTCTCATCAATAGTGAAACAAGTAAAATTAAACAATGCATATGACTTTAATTACCTATTCTTGGATCTTATTTTTGGTCCAAATATGTTACTCTATAAGTAAAGGTAAAAAAACAGATTTTTGTCACAAGTACACAAATAAGTCAAAACCTTTGTGTCACAAGGTGAAATCGTGTTTGAAAACAATCCATAGCTTATTTTTTCTTTTTTAAAAAATAAAGTTTAGCAAGACAAGACAAACTAAATCAGTTTGCAGAGAAATAAACTTTTTAGTAATGTTGCATTTCTATAAAATATAATTGTCTAGTAATGCAATCAGCTAGCAACAATGAAAAGTCTTTATCCAAATTAATACCAGTAGTTATATTACTTAGTAAGTGTAAACACAACTTTTCATGACAGAATACTCTTTCTCAATATTTTATCATATGAATTTCCACTTATTTTGATGGGGTTTTTTTAGATGATGTCATGTCTTCACTCTAAATGCTAAATGAGTCACTTGATTTTAGTTCTAAATTACCAATATACATAGCAGAACAAAATGCCCCAATTTAAATGGGAATGCATAGCAGATGTGACGAGATATCTTTGCTAAAAATGTTACATGATAGCAAGCAAATAATTAACAAGCAGTAGCAGCAGAATAAGATTGTATAGTATACATATCAAAACTTGTGGCAGACTCAGACTCATATAAGACTTCCATGAAAAACTATCTAAGAAAGAATCCTGTGGGAAAGTGAAGTTTGGTAAAAGCTTTTGTCAGTTTAAAGAACAGTCCAAAGGTTAATTTAAACAAAAAAGTAGAGTATGCATTGATATGAAAGCTGAAGATAATGTGTGATAATGCTTTACCTACATTTAAAATAACTCTTAAACCTAGTGAAGAAAGCCAAAACTCTACATGGAGAATAACAGCACTCTAGTCTGTACAGGAAAGAATTGACCTTTCTTTGACATTAAAACAAGCATAAATGTTAATGTGAAAAAGGAAACCATGGTCACCATGACAAACAATGACGGCCCATAATATGCATATGAATATAAGTAGAAAAACTATGCTTCATAATGTGTAAGAGCAATCATATCTCACCTTTGTTTTCTCTCTAAAGAGAAAATAATAACACATCAGAGAAAAAGAAAAGCCCAAAACAGCAACAAAGACCAGCGTGAAGAAAATAATTCATTTTTAATATGAGAAAAAAAAAAGAATAGATAATATATTTTCTTCTTTTGCATTTATTTTATATTGCACATATTGGACCATTAAAACAAAAATCATTGTAGGGAATAAAGTGGAGCCATCACACCCCAAGATGTATTATGCCACAGGTCTGTAGCTCCCTCAGGCCATACTCCTTGTGAGTGACCCCCCTCCCTACCTCAAAAATACTCATGTAATCAATTTATATCCCACTAAAAAGGCTACAGTCGGCCAGGGAAGAAGTCCTGTTCTCAGGAGAGTGCTACAGCTGCTGTGCGCATTGCACTGTGAGTAGGTCTCACTGTGAGAGCAGCAGTCCTGGTTTGCCCTGAAAGAACCATTAGTGAAAAGTGGAACCTTTTTTTTTCTACAGCTATAAGGACAGGAGAGGTTGCATATCATGTCAGTACTCCAACTCAGTCAATGAACCCTGCTGTTACTTGATATCATATAGTCATGCAGCCAGACAGTTTTCCTGAGAAACTGTCAGTTGGCAACTGAGTCAAAAGTAAACAGCAGCTCCTTTACGCTCAAGCGGGGAATTCACTCCTTTTCTTCAAGTCTGCTCTTTTAATAAATTTTTCCAGATGAAAATTCCTTCACTATTTTGAGAGATGAATTGGGGGAATGATGTGACAGAATGAACTTCTCAGGGATAACTTTGGTTCATAAACAGAAAAAGTCTCTGCAATATTTCAGCCAGAACATTTCCGGTACCTGACCACCTCCCCATATGTACTGGGGTCTGCTGCCAGCCCCATCCCTCCACCTCTCCTCACAAGGCAACTTCTCCAGCCCCAAACAGCTTGGGGGCCCCTCTCTGAACTCACTGCAGTTTCTCCATGTCTCTGAAACCATTGTGTGCTCTTCTCACTGAGGGTTCCTGTCACTAGCGCCAGCACTCCCCATTCCCACCATTTAAATTTCAAACAATCGCTACACCATGAGAAGATTTCAACAACACAGCTCTCCCATGAAGTGGAGACAGAATTTGGTTTCTTCTCTTCTATGCTTGAATAAAATCAGAATAATTTTAATCTTAACTATATTCATTATTCTGATGAATTTTAAAGCAACCTTAAAGAATTTGCAGGTGATAATGAACTTAATATTTATTTTGATATTTAAGATGATAGCTTTGCAACCTAAAAATGCTCTGATCCAGAAGCTGTTCTTTCCCTCTGTTATACATAATTGCATATTACTTTGCATTCACGGCAGATTTGAATAAGGACATTTTAGCAAACTAAGATGAAGATTCAAGCATGTAAATAGTGTTCTCTTAGAGATCAAACACCACACAAATCAGTACAGTTACACAGAGATAAATACCATCCAGCCAGTGAACTGTGAGATAAATTAACTTAAATTTGGCAAAAGGCTGGGAGATCTTGGAAAAGGAAGTCTTATTTACGCTGAGTTTTATTTGTGTGATTTTACTAATAAATCTACCACTGTTGGATGTGTCAGCAAACACAATAAAAGCATGAAACAACTTCCCTACATTTTTTTTGTGGGTGGGAATTCAGTCCAGCCACGTCTATGCTGGAAATTTTACTTAGCTGCGTACAAGCTTTCAGGCTGAAAACTTAGGCAAGAGAAAACCCTCCTGTTAGGAACAAGTTCTTGAGAATTTTACCAAGAAGAAAGCAGAAAAATAAGCAGCAGAGGCAGGCAAGGTACAGTGAGTGAGCTGAGAGTCTCTGCAGTCGTGCTCACTGGTTAGAGGGAGCAGGGGGCTGGTGATGGTGGCTGACGTCCTCCCAAGGCTGCAGGGAGGCCAAGCCAGCCTTCCAGCTGATGGGAATCTGGGTTTCCTGCCTGCCTGCTCCCTGCTTTGGTGGTTCAGGGTAGAAAAGCACTTCTCATTCTGTTCACGGTTAAAATCGAACTGAAAGTCTTGCAGAGTCAACACCAGCAGCGACTGAAGTGTGGCTGCTCCTGTTGCTCTGTGGCATCTCATCAGCTGCACTGAAATAATAGAAGGAAAAATTGCAGGCTTTCTGCAAACATTATCCTGGAACCACCACACATATCTGTGTGTGGCTGAGCTACAGCTGTAGTAAGATGATGATGTATTGCGAATTTGGTAAAATTTTGAGTGGTTTGGGACGACTTCATAAAAATAATAAATAAATCAAGCATGGACGTAAAAGTAGGCAACTGTTTTTCATTATCATACCATATTTTCTGTACAAACCCTAACAAAAA